>NC_046262.2:33224123-33266623 GCF_009819885.2 Catharus ustulatus
CTGCAGAGCTAAGTGACGAAATGTGACAGACTGAGAGAAGCAGTTTATTAAGACACCAACTCCAAGTTTATTTAGTTCGTAAACTCTCTCCTAGAAAATCAATACAGTCTGTACAGGGTTATTAGGCTGACTAGCTAATACATCCAAATCTGGTCTTCCCAAGCAGAAATCTTGGCCAGAATGCTACAACCTTACAAGAAATCTAACCTCATTCAGATCACTGTATCAAATGAGGACTGTCATTTAATCGTCAAATGTGTGACTTCTACATCCCAGCTTCAGAATATTTTCAAAGAGATGTGTTTCCCCCCTATCCTGCTAACATGACAGAGAAGAAACAAAATTTAGACTGCCAGTCCCCGTCCAGCTCAGGCCATCCTTAAATTTATAGTGTCTCTGCTGCATCTTGCTTGGCACAATAATGCCAGCACAGAAAAGCCAAGACAAGAAATACTGAATTTCCAACAGGGATATGAAAAATAGCAGTGAATAAGGAGATAAAAGTGACCAAGCAGGCAAATTACAACAGAAGCCAACCTCCTCAAGTAGCAGTTTAAACTTCATGTAACTGTACTGAAATGGGGTTGGGAATTGAGGGGGAGGAAGTGGGGGAAGGGGGGAGGGTAGAAAGAAGAAAACAAAACAAAACAAAAAAGAGCAAACACCACTTCAGTATACAGGTCTGGCATAAACAGAGTATTTTCTCTCCTCTTTGGCTTGCTCATATGAGAATCTGAAACACTATAGTCAAGGTAAGGGGTCTAAAGGTATTTAAAATAAATCCTTTTAAAAGCATTAAAAAAAATCTCATGTTCAATAGATTTTTAATCAGGAGTATGTTCTGCAAGCATTTTACTGCTATCCAATGGTATTTGTGCTGACAGATAAAAGGATCTGTGAAATTATTTTACATTTTCACCTCCTGGGAATATCCAGATGCTGAATAGAAGAGGTGCCTACAGAATCCAGGTTCTAATGGAACTTAAAACAGAGTGCAGTTACAGTTGTCTGCTTGTGTTTTTTTGAAAATGTTACGTGCTTTGTGAACTGTATGCGGTGCTAAGAGATTTTTCTTTCTTTTCATTTTAAATAACACGTATTACATACTTTCAAAGACAATTACATTATCTGCATGACTTTCTGAATCTTTTAAAAATATAATTTGTTGATTTCATCTCTCCTTTGAAAACTACTGATGTAGAAATGCACCATATGGCAAGAAAGGATAGGAAAGGTGGTTACAGAAAATCCAGGTGATGCCAAGAAGAAAATCTAGCCAGCAGAATATGCTATATAATGTAAATGCATCCTACTTCTTTCTAAATTCCATTACTCTGACAGTTTAAGTGTTAATTCATTTAGTCAAAGGGTTAATGCAAATAGTTCAAAATAATTAAACATTGAAAAAATATTTTTTTCTTTTTGTTCCAATTATTCTGTATTATTAATTAAGCTGTTAAAACATGCAACAGTTACTATCTCCTTAATGTTCAATAATATGTAAACTCTTTAAAGAGATTTTTGTTCCACATCTCTGCTTTAGATATTAATCAAGAAAATAATTACAGAGGAATTTAGTAAAAAAATCTACATGCATATAACTATGTACTGTACATGTACGTTCAACGAGGTCCAATTAGTTGGAAAGAATTTGCATTTCAGTTAGTATGAGCTAACAAGACTGTAGGGAGACAATGTGATTCTACTCGCAGGGCAAGAAAGAATGGTGTTTTTCTGTAAGCATTAATTCCCATAACTGATCATTTTAAAATGTTACTGATCTTTACAGTATTTGTTTTTCAAACATCTAGGAGTTCAGTATAAATGTTTATATTAACTGTACATGCAGCAGTGTCCCCGAGACGACTCCTGGGGAAAAAAAAAATAAAACAGTGAGCATAGATTTATTATTTCTCTTCATTGAGTATTTACGATCCTATTTAAAGATAAAGAGCAATTGATAATTCTAAAGTAGAGTTCCTTATATTTGATGTTCATTCACAGGATTCATCAAAATCACTGGGAGAACATTCAGAAAACTTTTCTTTTTATACATATGTTCCAATCTTCAATAGTAACAATAGATACACAAACCATATGCAGTTACTGAACTCCTCTCCTAAGTCCCTCTGCCCTCAACCAGTTTACTGTCTAGTACCTGTAACTCCCAGAGTTCATTTGGCTGCAGATATTAACAGTTTCTCTAATTTGTAATGACAGCAAACTGGCCTTTGCTCTTCCCACATTCACTATTCATTTCTAGGCTTGGTTAAGTAGATAGCTGGGTTAAAGATCAGTGGTTTTTCATGTGACACATTCTGTTATTCATCTAATAGCTCCACAGGACAAAACTGTCCCTGTTCTTCCCAAAATAATAAAAATGGTCCTCTACACCGCATGACAATCAGCCCTTGCTTGTGCTGAAATAACTAAGCTTATATAGTTGAGTTATTTTAAAGACATTTTGGAGGTGAGTATTCCACACTGCCTTCAAAAATATATGTATTTGACCAAGTATGAAAGAATTATTCTCCTTAAAATAATGTGTAAGTAGAGACTGTAATGATCACATTAAATACTTTATCCATGGATAACAATGAAGTTGTGAATTGTGTCCTATCAGGAGTATGACCTCATACTTGAAAATTATGCAAAGCCATCTTGATGTTCATATTCAAAGAGGTGGTGAATCACTCATCATCATTCTTTATCAACTCCTTCTCCCTAAGACTTATATAAGGGACTCACTTTGTAACATCTGTTAGACTCTAAGAAATGTTAACAGATGTCTAAAATGCAGAATGGTGGGGGCAATAAAGGAAACTTCCTCTGAACAAATTGTCCACCCAAATCTCCATATTCTATAGAAAAAATATATTGGCAGTACTGTAGTCTCTCTGAAACCTGCCATCCTTACTTTGTAAAACATTTTTCTGCAAGTCTTAATAGGTACCTTCTGATTTTTAACCAAGATCCATTGGACTGATTATGTCATCATGCAACAATGAGACTGAATATGTTTTAGTCCCCTGCCCTGTGTTCCAAACGTCCTTGCTGAATCCTTCGCTATCTTATCTAAAATATTGTGCATTCATGAATCTGTTTTTCACTTTGATGTTCATGCCTAATTCACATAGATTTGGAAGTGTCTATATGTATATTTTACATTTGTTTTGCTTTGGCTTTTGTTGTTTTGGTTTTTTGATATTTTTTTGGCTTCTTGCTAGGAAGAATTCTCAAGTTTAACTGAAGCATGGCAAAACTCAACAGAATTTTCACTTTAATTAAAAATCATATATTCAAACCCTATTTACTCTAGATTGTTTATTCAGCCTTTTCTTTAGTAAGTGATGTGACAGGAAGTTTATCCTCAAAGACAACTTTTGATCATGAGTCTTTCTGTGAGGAGCTGTAGTTCCTAGCAAGCTGTCACAGTGCAAGCGATCCTAGTCACATCTATGCCAAACTGTGTATCAACATTCCATACCACAAAACCCTTATGGAGACTGTTGAGACATGGTACTAGCAAAGGTAATGTGAAAACTGTGAACTACTGTTGGAAGATAAAACATCAAACGGAGATTATCCTGATTTTAGTCACGAGGATGATATATTTTAACAAGTTAAAAAAAAAAACAAAGAAAAATGAAATCCAGAAAATGTAAGTACAAAGAGAAGACAATTACATCTATATATGTTGTCCTTCAGTAACATAATATTGGTGTCCACTTGCTGGTTTGAGGGGCAAGAACATAAACATGGAGGATATTTTAAAAAAATAGAGGAAAGCTCTTGTTATCTTTAAGTGATTAGTAATATACAACCTTGATTTCTTGATTTTCTTTGGTTGTAAGTTGTTTTGTTTCATTTTGTTTGTGAGTTTGTTGGGTTTGTGTTTTTTTTATTTAAACATGACAATTCTGGTGGTTCTGGCCACTGCAACTCCTTTTCATAGCGAGACCACACCTAGGCTTCTCTACTTTGTAAGGGAGATGTGTCAAATATATTAATTTACTCAACAACAGGAGTACACATGTGAAGCAAAGGGAACCAAAGAATCACAATTCTAGTAACTACACATAAATAAATGAAAAATGCAGGTAAAATGGAGGATGGAAAAGGTTAGAAAAACAAGAAACTTGTTAAAAACAAATGTAGTGCCAAGTTATAGCAGTTTGTTGAATGTACCCATTAAATCTTGTAAGTGATTAGTTATTGTTGTAAAAGGTATTCTCCACATGAGTATGGCTTTTAACTAGTAATAATCACTACATATATGTGGATAAAACACTAAGTGAAAAAAAGTGCATGCTTTTCACAGAAGAATTTTACATGACCAGCAAAAATTTGGCGCAAACTCCTTAATTTGCAGGCAGGTAAGCAGGGCAGCTTGTTTTGCACATATGGCAGTTTCACATACATTCTTCATGTCACATCAGTGTTTTTTTCAGTGTCTTTTGTCTGACAAGAAACCATCTATTTATTACTTAATTGTTCACTGCAAATTGTAATAGATAACAGTGTTCAGGTATGAGAATCTGGTTCAAAGTACAGTAGATAGAAAATATTTGGATCTAAACTGGGCATTTAATGAAGTTTCTATATAGCCCACCACTGAAATAATAGCGGCATTTAGACCTTTTGTTTACTAGGAATTAAGCAGACAGAGGACACCTGACATGCCATACAATATAGGAAGATGTATAACACAAAAATAATTGTATTTCACCTTTAAAATAAAATATTTCAAAACCATTTGTGTCTTCTGGAACCTAAGTTCAAGATTCAACAGGAATATTAGTAAGGTCATAGCAATGATTAAACAAACAACACATGAACCTCATGTATGTAGTAGTTGAGAAAAAAACAATTCAAACACTTCAGTCTGAACGACCCCATACTTTCACAGGTTTACATCCACAGATTATCACTATCTTATTATCCAGGCATACTTGTATATTAAAGCATCCTTCAGCTATTGATTATCTGGGTTAAGCAAGGTTTATTGTTTTTATAATAAGCTCTGAAAGTTTATTTTCTCAGAAACATCCTAAAACTGTGGAAGTTGTCCGTTGGATGCTGTCTTAGTACAAGACCTTTACAAAGCAATTTATGTTTTGGTAGCTAATTCCATTATTCTCATCCTTTTAGTAAACTGTATCTATAACAAGCAAGGCCTTTGGATCCCACAACAGCCTAAAGGGCTTAAGTGTAGGCTAAGTTTATGATCTAATTACTCCACAGTATAATCCATTGTGTCACTTCCTAGTAACAATTATATGGGGCCTAAAAAATAAGTCAGTCATAAGTAAATAATTAAAATGACCCTAAAAAGGAGAGGGGATGGGTTGGTAGAATATAGAACAGCTGAATACTAGATAGCTGAAAAGACACTGCATGCACAAATGCAAGAATGAATTAAGAACATCTATTTTTTTCTAATTACTGACTCATTCACAGTACACAGAATTCCCTGAACTGCCCAGTGTCCTACTATCTCTCTGGACAATTAGGAAAAGCTGCATTAGCAAGAACTCAGCATTCTCTGTCTCACTTCTCTCTGGAGAACTGGGGAAATGATGAGCTCCATCACCTGGCCAGCAGTAGCAGCAGCCACAAAGTCACCTCAGGGACTTGGACAAAGAGATTCATCTGCAGCCTTGGCAGCAACTGAAGTATGCCTCACTAACAGACAGTCACACGACCACACACTGGCAGAGGGTCCTTTCATTAAGAGCTGTTGTCTAAGTGACCTGTCACAGAGTTTCATAAAGCAGCATTAATACTGTGGGCCAAAATGAGATTGATCTTTGAGCTCCGTGGTCTCCTGTTGACAACAGTGCATTATAAAACCAATACTAAATACTTTATAAACAGGTCTCTCCTCTAGTGTATTAGAGGAACAGAGCATATTTCATGCCCTATAGTTAGGTAGCCATATATCCATCAGACAATTAAATAATTTATAAGATACTCAGAAGTGCAATAAGACTCAATAAACTTTTAAATACTTACAAGCTACTATTTTGTTTGAAAACATACCAAAACCAACCAGACAATCAAAAAACTCTGCTTACCTAATGAGAAGAGAATATCTGTAAAACTCAGTTTTTATGTTATCTTTTCACCTGAAATATTCTCATTGTATACAAATAAATCCATCCCCTCACTCAGTTGAAAAAAACCCAAAAAAACCCAAACAAACAAAAAAACAGAAAAAAAACCAAAAACGAAAATACACCCCACCAAACTTCATTGCTTTAAAAATATTTTACAAATTTCCGGCATTATTACTTTCATTAGTCTATACTTCAGCTTCCTCTGCTTGGCATCGGACTAGGTTTTTGTCCTTTTGTACACTCTGGCTAACATGGCTGCAAGAACCTTCTCCTCTGCAATGCCTGCCATCTGGAACCACCGTGCTGCATTTCTCTCCCTCATTCTCCATCTATTTTCAGCCTTCATCTGGAAACAATATGTCTCTGTTCTCATGTCTGGGTCTCTTAAATTCTAGTAAAAAGGGAAAAAACTTTTAACTTTATTAACTCTGCACAGTGCTTTGGAGATAAAGTTTGTGTGAAAGATACTACACAAGACCATTTCTTTATTAAATCACACAATTGCAGGGACAGAATTTACAATAAAAAGCGATCTAGAAATACTTCCTATTCTGTTAAAATTAATACATAAGACAATAGTCTATGTGAATTTCTTAAGGAATGGCTTCATCATAGAATGAAAAAATATTCCTAATTTTAGTAATTCATTCATACTTTCAGAAAAAACAAATATGAGTTGGCTCACTTTTTAAACATTGTGGAAATCATGCAGTTCTTAAAGGCAAATACAGTTGAAAAAGTTCAGCTTATTTGGAAGAAAATAAGTAAATGTACTTCTCTTTTCCATCCCCTAGAAAAGATGTTCTCTGTGGTCCTACCATAGCAGATGAACAGACATTAATTGCATATAAACATTGTAAGTATATTCCTACAATATTTGCATACTGGTTATGCCAGCAGTGTAGAAGGTTGAGCTCCTATTATGTTAAGACATTATAGGGCAAATAAACTTGTTTCTTCCTTGGCTCACCTGCAAAACAAAAGTGCTCTGTATCAAGAGTCTGAAATTTTCATGTGTAGTGGTAGTGTCTGAATCTCTCTTAAAATTGAACACATAAGCAGAATTTTGCCTTTTCTATTCTGAACTGGATGTCTGTAAATTTGTTCTAACTAACTTTAAAAAGTGAAATTTCTCTTGCTGGGAGTAGCTCCCAAACCACCAGAGGCGTGGACCTTTGTGCGGATGCCATGGTTTCACAGACAAGCCACATTAATACTGGCAAGCATCTGGAACCCACAGCTGTGTGTGCTCCAGCCCCAAAGCACCCACAAGTCTATGCCAATTCAAATCCCTATTCCCAACCCACAAATAAACCACACTGGTTTTCTTTAGGAACTAGACCTGAAATTGAAACTTTCAGGTTTTCACCATTCACACAATTGAAGAGAGAATAGGAGTGTTTGGGGAAAAGGGGAAAATATGCTCTAAAGGAAGATTACAATGGACAATTCCCACCTTGGCTCTCTCGTATGGCTTACTCGGGACAAACTGACCCACAGGGACCTTAACAGTGCTATTTAAAGACCAAACTGGATTTCGTTTTTACAGTAATTGCAACAGACTCACAGGGCTGGCACCAAAAAAGAATCTACAAGTCTATCTGTTATGGAACTACCTAGGATTTGAGGGGTGAGGTTTGGGGGGATTGTCAAACAATGGGGAAAAGAGGGATTTGCAGTGTTTTCCAGAAACCAGCATTGCTCCTTAAGCCCTTTTGTAGAACACTCCTCTTCTGTTTAGCCGACACCTAAAAGGCACAAAGACAGTTCTAACCATCACTTCACAATAAAACTCTGTGCCACACTTCAATAGTGTTTGTGAATTTATTGCACACACAATAGAGAAGAAATAATATCCTTCTCCTTACTAAAATACCTACATTGTCCTCTGCAGGACAAACCTCAGACACTTCTGAAACCAGATAAGGAAAGACAGGTACTTCCAAGTTACTTCAGTCTGAATTTTTGTACGATCTCCCATTGTGTGCTAATGGGTCCTAAAACAAAAGGCTATGCCTGTTAATCCTCTTTTTTTTTCCCTGGGATGCCTTTTACTTGTGCTGTATACCAAACAGAAGCTTTGTCTTTTGGATATAAACATTTTACGACCTGAGATTAAATTACTTTTCTTACTACTTTTAATCTGAAAATTGGGCTTGCACATTCCTGTGGGATACACAAATGTCCCTTCAAAAACTCACCAATTTTGCAAGAGAGCTTCTTCCACTTTATGCCAAATACATCTTGGAAACATTGGCAACATTCAATCAAAGCAAGAGATAGTTCCCAAAATAAGATGACTACTTGGAAAACGTGAAGGAAGGACCCTAACATCAACAGATTTATCCCAGAGCTGGCTGATGTGAAGTGAAGGAGGTTCACCCAGGGCTGGCATTCATCTGCTGTCACGCTAACTCTCTAAGGGAAAGAAAATGACTGAGCATCAATAATAGCTACCAAGGTCCCTCAGGATGCCAGCAGTTAGATGCCAGAGTTTCTCTCTCCTTTTCCCAAAGTTATTGCCAATCTTTTGGTTTCCATTGAGAAAAGCAATACTGAGCAACAAAAGGAGTAACCTATTAGAAGCACCAAGGTAGGTTTATTGGTTGTATGCTAAAAACAGAACTAGAGAGACAGCCATTAGAGCACAGCACAGTTATAGTACTATAACTATCAGCTGTCTTTCATCCAACTCACTTCCTGTGAACATGTCAGAAGCCAATCATAAAAACCCCAAACCAATCCAAAACTCAACATAGTTTCATTGTAGGAAAAGGAAGGATTTTTGCAGGTGGGATGATATTCTCTTGTCACTCTGAGCAGGAGCCTTAGATGCAAAAAACGATATCATCTTAAGTAAAACTTCAAGAAAAGAAGGTTTTGTTTAAAATATTAAATTTGTCTTAGGAGTAAATTTGGATGGAGGGAGAAAATCTGACTTAAAAATACAAAAAAATGCCTTTTCTTTCTGTTCTACAGAGCTGGTCTTCCAGGCTTGAGCCTTCCAAAGTAGAGAAATCTTGGTGAGTTTTAAATCAAAGAGACTTAAAGAGTAAAGCAATGTAGAAATTTGAACAATGAAAACTTTTCTTGTATTTTTACTCCCTTCTCACATACAAGATTAATACAACAAGACTTGAAAAAAAATAAAAACCACTAAGCCAAGCAAAATCAGACCACAAGCAGGTTTATTTGCTTTGCAGGTCACTTTTCAAAAGGAATACAGAATAAGCATAATGTAAACACATGGAAGACTATATATTGTCATATAAAGTTTTCACTTAATGGAAGAACTGCACAAAAGTAATTGACGCAAAAATAATACCTAAAAAGCATTTAAAAACTCCTCATCTTTTCCCTGTCAAATAATGAAGAGTTCTTAAAAAAATAATTGATCTCTTTAAAAAACTATATAAGAAATTAACCTTGTACTCTCAGCTCCCATATGACTGGGCACGCTCCTGCAATCACACTACAGAAGTTATCCCTCCACAGAAAATGGGAATAAATTTCTAAATGTTTCTCAATCAGTGATCTAACATTTTTATACTGAATTGCTTTTTGGTGGCTGTACTTGAATTGCCTTTTTGCTCATGTGCTTTTATAATGCGTTGAAGATTTCAGAGATAGCAATTTAAAACTTTGGCTATTCATTTAGAAATGTTGCACTTCCCATCCTTTCTTTCTTTTGAAACCTATCATAACAATTTTATTTTCAAAAATATAAAAAGTAATATTTCAGCATCCTAACATGTTTTATCAAATTAATTTAAAGTTTATTTCTGATCTTTGATAAGCAAGAAAACATGATAATCTGGCAAGCTGGAATCCTACAATTCTATACAAATGAACAGCAGCTGATTCTCACAAGGTAGGAAGCAGCAGATGCTTTTTTTTTTTAGTTCAGAACTGAACTCAAAAAATAAAACTCTCTAAGAAGCTGAGATATTTTGAATTTTCACTTGTAGACAGTTTCTCTCAGGGCTACTTACACAAGAACTGAGAGATGGCTTCATTGCTGTTAGCTACATCCTATATGTATTAAAGCAACGTCTGAGAGACTTAAAACCAGGCTGATCCTATCTCCCTGCTCCAGCTGTGCTGAGTGCTGTACAAGCAAAAGGAAAGGAGAATTCCTGTCTAGAAAGGTTTATAGCCTGAATAATCAAAAGAGACAACAGATAGAAGAAAGGAATTATGTCATCCTGATTTTTACTATTGGGAAACTGATACACAGAGCTGGAATTTTAAAAAGTGCTTCACACCCAGAGCTCACGACAGATTTTCAAAGAGCCAAGAATAGCAGCCATCAGAATACAAACTGAAAAGAGAGTTACTGGCATGTTGCTTCACCCAAGCTTTAAAATGAACTAAATGTAGGGTTTATAGCTAAGCTGACAATACTCCTGTAAAAATATTGTAAATGTTCTACAAAATATTGCAAACTCACAGATGCTCTCTTTCTGCTTTACCCCCACCCCAAGCATGTACTCATTTTTCTGTCACCTCAAATACTAAATTCACTCAGTGTCACTTATGATTCACTATATTCAAGACATGCAATTTCTATCAAAACACAGAGACAGCAATTAGAAGTACTGAAACTGCTCTCAGATTTTCTTCCTAATCCTTAATGCAACTTGATCACTGCAGGTCAGGTGCAGGACTTGATATTGCTTCCTTAGAGGACCAAGTCAATGACTCTGTAGTTTTATTGCTGTTTGCTTCACACAGCAGCATCAAAATTCACTAATCCTGTAGGATGTGAAACATCCAAGACTGGTAAGTAAACAACACAGGTGGAAGAAAAGTTATATGCAACAACAGAAAATGAAAATTGCAGTTCATTCATATAGATGCACATTTCTAAAAACAATTTTGAAGTACATTTCATCAGAATCTGAAATGCATGTTTCTAGTGGATTTCAATACACATTTGATTTACAAATTCCAGTAAAAGTGTGCCACAGCTGGTAGGATAAGTTACTGCAATAAATCACTATTAAATAACTGTAAATCTTTAGAATGGTGTAATGTCTAATAAAAAAATATGTATGCAAAAGTGAATATTTGTGGAGAAGCATTCTTTATATAGAGGAAAACAAATTACAAAACTTACCATCCTGGTAGTACAGGATAATTCAATGAGTAAATGCTGGAATAAAATTCACATAAATATTGCCTAATCTATTGCGATTTCATGTTAACAACTGTATCTGAACAAATTGCATGGTAAAGGGTGATGGTAAATGTCCTATATTTCAGAGCTTTTTTTTATGTTAAACATTCACATTTCTGGTAGAAAACTCTGGCTCTTGCAATATATCATCAAAGCAGAAAATTTACTTTCCACATACCACACAAATGTTGCTTACTATTCCTCTGCACTTTAGAAACATTTTCTACATTGGATTTCATTTTGGTTGGGTTTTTTTGCTTGTTTGGCTTGGGGGGTTGTTGTTTTTTGGTTTGGGAGGTTCTGGTAGGGTTTTGGCAGGGAGGGAGAGGAAGGAAGTTTGGGGGCCTTTCAGGGGAAAAAAAATCAACACACAAAAGACCAGCCCAAAAACAAAAACAACCAGAAAACCCATCCCAAAAACATGGTACCAAAAAGCCCCAAATCTTTTCATTTTAACCTGCATTCCCTGTGATGTGCAGCAGATGGACATTTACAGTAATCCATTACTGCAGAAATCAGCTGAATAGCTCTTTGCTCTTCCAACACTTCCCATGCCTTATTTAGCTCTTACAAGACTTCATTTGTCAAAGTGCAGACACAGTGCTGATGTCGCATCCAATGGCGCATTTCTAGAGTCAAGATGAGCCGCAGCACCACGACAGGCCCAGGAGTACCTTGCTCCAGAGTGTGATTGCTTCCACTGTGCCTTGGGATGGGTAAATTATTAAATGACACTTTCACAACTGAAGAACTGTCTAAGATAAATCCATTAAAACTGTTAGCCTACAGAACACTTCACACTCCTGGTTTGTTAAATCTTTGTCAAAGTCATTATTTGGTCAAGCTTTTTAAATATACATATGCATCTCTATAAAATCTATTTATAAAACTTTCAATTATGAATGTTTTCTCTACCTTTCTCTGTCTCATTTCTTTTGGCTGGATGAAATGAAGCCTGCAGCTAGAGGAAAGCTGCTAAGGATTCAATTATGAAATAGAAGCAACAAAAGTTTATCAAAGGTAGCACTATACTAAGCATTGTAATTCACCTTAATAACTGAACTCACAAAATTCAGTACAGGGGGTGATGGTTGCTGGAAAATATACCTCGGACACGAAAATCTCTTAATTCAGAAAAAAGATCAATGAAACTGTTTTCTGTTAATATTTTTAGAGGTTTTCCTCATGAGGAGACAAGCAGATTTTTGCAAAGCCAAAGTCTGTTGACAACACATACACTTCCTATCTTTATGAGCATTAAAGACAATCATGATATTAACATTAAGATCTGAATTAGCTGACTCTCAGACATACTATTACAGTTACTTCATTGTTAATTGTAATCTGGTCCAGATTTACTTTAATCCAAAGACAAGTAGAAAAAGAACTAAGGTTTTCTATGCTGATGTGCAGTATTATTAGTATAAAATTAATTGAACCCAAATACTTACTGTACATCCAACTACCCTACTGCCCTACAACCTCAGAAAAAAAAAAAAAAAAAGAGGAAAAAAAACCCAGAACTGATGAATCATAGGAAGCAAAACTAACAGATTTCTTCTTCATTCACAGACGAAGTTGCCACAGGCACTCCCTCTTATGTGAGCACAAAAGAAAAGCCACACTCTAACTCCAAATCCAACCACACTTGCCATAACACGATCATGAAATGGCTTGTAGACAGTAAGAACACGCCTGATCATTATGGGTATGCGTGGAAGCTACAGAAAAATATTTCACTGAGGTGCCTGTACCAGTAGATTAAGAAACAAATATTTTTGTATTCAAATCCAGGCCAATTTAATAGCATATCATACAACCTCTTCATAGAGAAAAATACACAGTCTCTCCTACAGGGATTTAGTTTTGGGGAGCCTAATTGAACACTGGTAGGTACTGATTTGCTGTTCCAGCTGACTTCTGTCGCAGCAGTGAACGGTTAGAGTAATAAGAGCTTGACAGGTCCTAAATCAGGAAACCAAATTTACAAGTCACTTCTGAGGATGTGTCTCTAAGTTGTATATTGAGTCAGAATTATGCTCAGCTAACACAGATACAGAAAATATTTACATCTAAAAAACTACTTACATGAAAATTACTAGTGCAAGTGACAAATATTACTTTAAGAATAATTTAATAATTACTTTAATAAGTATTTTACCCTACAGAAAGCACAAATAGTTTGTCACACCAAATTATAAAAAAAGAAATTCAATGGTATTGGATCTCCAGTATCTGCTCCAGGATCTGCCCAACCCATGTGTCTGTGAGTCCATCTGTCTGTGTGTACATGTATCAAAATACGTATGTATGCACATGCACCCACACAGCATCACTGACTGTTAAGAGACACATAGACACACACTAGTTAAAATTTCTCTTTTCCAGCCAAAAGGGAGTGCCTTTTTTTTTTTTTTTTTTTCAATTAACTGGAATTCACCCTGAAGCTCAGTAGGAATTTGGATGGGGTAGGACAAAGGTTTGTACTCTTTGTTTTATCCACACAGCTCTATAGACTTTCTGATAATTTGAGATGGGTAACTGAATTACAGGCTTACAAGGATTCTGATGATCATAAAAATCACAGAAGTGTAGTCTTCAGTATGACATTATATCCACAGATATTTTCCTAATGCCCATACACATACAAATAGTGTGTATCAGTGCAAAATGATCTGATCCCAATCTCTTCTGTGCACCTCATGCCCTAACAGAAGTATTCATGTACTTCTCTAATCTCCTTTCAGCTTTCTAGCTTTTACTCAGAAGGATAATCCATAGTTCTAAAACTATTTTATCCAAAACTTTCTAACTATAATGCTTATTTATGTCTCCACAGACATACACGCACCCACTGCTACTGCATTTTCTTTGAAAACATCCTCTGCCTGCAGCATGGAGAGATGCTGCTCTACTAACCTACAGGTGAAAACATACAATGTCCTTAGCTTGTCAATTCCTGTCATGATTTTAACAAATCATGAGTGTCATATCCAGACTTATTACATTACTTAATATTGTCTCAGGAAACATTAGCGAGAAAAATCTAACAATTTCTTTGAACTTTCACTATGAAGTCCCTCATTCAGAATTCACCTGTTGCTTCATGTAGAACATACCACACACAGGATCACAAGTGACAACAAAGCCGCAGCATAAGGACTCAAGAGCATGTGCCTGAAAGCAAGAACACTGCAGTTACATCTTTTGGGGGAAATCCCAACTGTCAGTATTTTTCTATGACAAGTCACAGCAGGAAAGACTCTGAAAAAGTGTTTCCTCAGAGAAGTGATGTTGCAGTTTTACGAAGACACTGGTAAAATGTTCTGAGTTTGACTCCTGAGGCTTTTGTTCTGTGTGCAATAAGGTAACACAGCTGCCAACAATTAAGAGGCCAAGACATGAGGAGAGGCAGACTCGTTCTTTTAAAAGACAGAAAAAGAGAAATTGTCAGAAAAGGTTGTGTCCTTCATTAGACCAGCTGACATGGAAGAAGGGGACCTAATTTTTGTTCACAAGGCATCCAGGCATCTCAAGGGCCATGAATGCTCCTAAGACAGCGAGTGTTACAAGCTCAGAAAGATCAGCAAGAGCCTAAGTTTGGAGGAAGGAGCTATGCAAGGAATGTGAAAGCTAGTAACATATGAGAATGTATTTCTCTGAATGAAAATAAGCATCTATTTGAAGTAGACAACATGGAGTACTTGTTTCCATTCCATGTGTACGAACCATGTGTTACAGAGAGTTTCATGGATGCCAGAAAGCAGAACTCCTCAGAAGGCTGCCCTGAGCACCCACAATTACAAATACATCACTGAACAAAGGACTTGGTAGACCTGGCAGAGCAATCACAATAATTTACAGATATGAAGTGGAAGTATGAAAAGCAGTGCTGGTTTACTAGAAGTAAAATTAACACACTGAGAAAAAATGCAACATACTATCTTGGCAACTAGAGAGCTGGCTGCAAAACAAATGGAGAAGTAACTTCCTGCTAGATTTGCATTTATACCCCTCATAGCTTAAACATTTCTACTATGAAAATGCTAGAATCTTCTTTGCAAGTCTTTTTCCAGAGAATGCAAGAAAGCCAAGAAAAAGTAACCAAAGCCCAACATGGAGTATTTTTTTTTCAGTATTCATTTGTCTTACAGAGTATGTGATTTTCATTAAAATATGACTTTGTGTTGCTCCACAATAAAAGTTAAAACTCAGTCTCTTCCCGCCTACACAAAGTAATTTTGTTTAGAGACCCTCCTTTCTTTTGGCCTTAGCCCATCCGAGGGGTGTGTGATACACAATTGGTGCCAGTAATTGCTTCCATATAATACAAATGTTTGAAAACATTTTGCATATTTGTTATGATTATGTATGACATTTATATCATATTTAAAACTCCAATGGGCTTGCAGATTTTATTTTTGCTTATAGAAAACAAAGACACAGCACAGAATGTTCCTCTAATTCATCTACGAGAAGTAAGTCAATTTTATTTTCAGTTAATACACTATGAACTCTTAGCCTCTAAACATTTGTTTTTTCCATTGAAAACAGAACTATGTACATTGAGGGTAAAGCTGTGGGAGCTACGTACACAAGTTTGGATATATATTCACAAAGCACATGAAATTGGAAAGTCAGGCGAATGGTTATGTTTTTTGCCCAAGAGCTGACAGAAATGACATTCCCTATTTAAAAAACAATGTGCAAAAGACTATATCCCCATGATTATGCATTGCTATTCAATCTCTTACTTTGCAGGAGTAAAATTATTTAGATATACTTTTCTAGTTATAAGGCTTTTGTGAGAAAATATTAACATATCAGAACATTTTCTTTTATAGTGGCAGTGCTATATATGTCTCAAATCACTAATCAAATCCTCCATATACCTAATAATTTATTATTTTACCTGAAATATACTTCTATTGGGTTTATTTTGCAACTGCAAAGTCTGTGATCTTAGAAAACAGTCTGTTGTCTAATAAAGTCTCAAATTCAACTGAAATAAGAGCAAGTAAGAGGAGATTAAATTACGTAAGTACATACATCATACAGCAGTTTGTGAGATTCCTAAACTTTTTTTGGAATCCAGATTTAGTTAACTGCCAATGCTCCAGTGGAGGGTTGCCATTGCCCCCTGCTTTCCTACCTGCCTCGGAGATGCCACCATTGGTGCCCCAAAGGCCAATTGTAGGAATACAGAGAAAACGTATCCCATCTAAAGTAATACTGATCTGGCAGTACAGGTGAAGCAAAGACACCTGTATTATAACAAGTTAACAGTTTTCTAGCAAGGTTGTATCTGAGCAGTTGACAGTCATAGCCAAACAGTCAGTCCACCTTCTTGCTTAAGAAACTCAAGAGTACCAAATACACGAATGCAACATTCATCAGGCTTGCAGCATTTAAGTGGTTTCCAGGAGACAGATGATGAACAGTGGCAATGGAAAACTCTTAAACTTGTTCCAACACACTGAGAAAAGTAATTTTTCCACTACTTTCTAGGTGAGACTAGGAAAAGAGATGGCAGAAAGATCATGGAAACAAATGGTTTCCTACAGCTGTGGGAAAATCACAGATACAGATCTATATCAACAAAGTTAGTTATAAGGAGAGTGTCTCAGATTCTTTATTCCCTGACCTTCTCTCTCTCTTTCCCCATCCTCTTCTGCCCTACTCCCAGCGTTCCCTACTCTTTAAGCTCTCTTTAAGAGAGAAAGTGTCTAGTCCTGACCAGTAAACACGAAATCCTCCTGAATGCTCTCTTTTGCTTTATCAATGCTAATACTTAGGCATAACCTGCTGCCTGCTCTGACAAAAAGCACTGGCATGGATCATGCCACATCATTATGCTGTTACCATGATTCCCGCTACCTTTCCAAATAACAAATATTTCTGTCATACATATATACTAACTTAACCCCAAATCTGTTGACACATATTTTATTCCTCTTTTAACTTTGAAAACTTCATCAGGTACGCTTGAAAGACAGAGGAAAATTCTTCCTTCTGTCATAAACATTGTCTCTGTTCAGATTCTTCAGTTTCTTGAATTTGGACTAACACACAGAAGACAATTTTCGATTTACAGTCCTACTCTAATTTTGTAAACATTTGTGCTCTGCTTCACAACTTGCAGATTTATTACAGCTATGTCATACACTCTTCTGTCACTACGGGGCCTCATTTTCAGTATATTAAAAATTACTCTGGCCTTCAAAACCACCTCTCTGCAAAGGCTAAGGACTTTCTCATAAATAAATATATTTCTTTGCAACAATGAGTTATAAAAAGGCATTCTGACATTAAATTACCACAAAGAAGCTCCACTTAAAATAAACTGAACGAACTGTATCACACTGCTTACATTTCAAAGGACTGTCACTTTTTATAGCAAGGCTTCATTGAGCTTATACCTGTGCCATTCCACTCAATGGGATTCAACCATGCTAATTCTCTGGGAACACATGTATTATCACCTAACAGATGGTTGTGAAATGTGGCTTTCCAAAGGAATTATCACTTTCCTTTCTTCTTTGCTCTAGAAAGAGTCAGAGGGGGAAAAAAATTTCAAAAGTTGCAGATTCCCAGTGGAGAAGATGAGTCCTTGACTCCCAATCTTTAACAGCAGATGTTTCCATTAGGGAGTCAAAAGAACCTCTTTATCCTACTTAAATTCACTTCTTTACCAGAATTGAGTATATGTATTTCAAAAAGAATCGGTATATTTAAGAGTTAAAAGTGTTTCAGATTGTAATTGACGTGAGCTATCTCCCTGGCTCCAGAAAGGGACAGTGCTCTCTGTGCAGGTTACTGGGCATAGATGCAAACTTCTACCTAAAACATGCTCCTCTTGAACACAATGTGTCAGCAGATGATGCAGCAGAGCAGTGTCCACCTGACAAGTGAACATATGAACAATGTTACCTGTTATGCTGATCCACGTGGACAAATTTAAGTTGTCAATGATTTAAGTTGTCAATGATTTTGGTATTCTTCAATTGATAAGACAAATTGATAAGACAATTACAGCTGAAATTCTAAGGTTCCAGTCACACACGTATATATTGTGTATATAAGTTATTGTTTTTTCTGTCTAGTAGATAATTGCCTTATATTACTGATAACACTGCTTAAAACATCATTTTGTGTTTACAGAACTTTGAAGAATTTTACCTCAGGGGAAAGAAACTTAAGAAACTAAGCACAATCTAATGGAAAACACAAAGGAGATATTCTTAGTTGAAGGGGCCCAGATTTTCTGTTTAATATATTTAAGGATGCTGAGCAACAACAACTGAGCAAACCAAGGTGAGAATACACCTTGAGTAATCCTAATACCTTGTCACAATAGGGGATATTTTTAACCTATTACAATTAAATAATAGAAAGAGATATAAACAATTTCACTTTTTACACTCTGTGGCAAATTGATTCAGTTTCATATTTTCCATCAGAAATTTAACATTGTTTTAATGTAGAGTTTTTTTCTTGAGTAATATATCATATTTAACTCTGTAAATATCAATCAATATTCCTTTTAATTGAGGTTAATTTCTTTCAACTTTTCATAAACTTCCCATTGGAGCGCTGAGGGTTCTTGCACCTGCTGAAGAGCATAAGTTTATTAGTTTATTTCAAAATCCAGAAGTGTCTTCTAATCTTAATTACAGACAGGACCATCCCCAAGTTTTGTAAGACACTTTGAAAACATTATTTAATTCAGAGAGCTTTAAAGCCATGTCTGACACCACACCATCAGAAGGAGAGAGGATGGGTAGAGCATATTGAAAAAGAGTAGTGTAAGATCCCTTACAACTATGTTATAGGAGTATTTATTAGTACCCTCTTGGGGCAGAACCACTAAAGTGCATGTGGTGGAAAAGTATAACAATGACTTTTCATATATGGACACATACAATCACAAATATATTAAAGAAAAATCTTACTTGTATCTCCAAAACAGAGAAACAAAGGGGAAAAGTGGGAAAGGATGCCTTTCTTGCTCTGATTTTTCCAGTATAATTTAAAAAACATCCTGGTGTTAATGCTGCACTAGTCCATACTGTGTCAAATAAAGAATTTTTTAGAGTAACTACTTAGTTGATTGCTCCAGTGGTCAATCATTAACCCATTCCACTCTTTAAGAAACATTTTCAGAATGTCTTGACTGCCATTGGCAATATTAAGGAATGGAAGGAAATCAAGATGCTGGGAAAAGAAAATGTAAAAATATTTGGAAAAATACCAATACACAGAATTCTTGAATAGTTCATTAAAAGTTTGCTCCCAGCCTAGATAGCTAAACCCCTGGCTTCTCTAAATCGGGCTTCAAGACAGCATATGTAAAGCAGACATTCACACTGATGTTCTGATGATTGTTGTAATACAGTAGTGCCTAAGTCAAGCATCCTAGATCAAAGATGTAAGCAGTGGGAGTCACTGCATGAACATTAAGTGTTATCAAAACCTCACAACTTAGGACCAGATGGAAATCAAGGAAAAGGTGAAGGGAAGGGCAAGGAGAGGAAAAGGGAGAGTGTGAAGCAGGAGACAAAGAATATAAGGGGATGAGAGAAATTGGGAAGGGGTGCGTAGGAGAAGAAAAAGTGGATGGAAAGAGGGGTGACAGTAGCAGTGTACTGCAGTAGAATCATCTAGGTGATGGCATGGAGGGTACTCTCATCAAGCCTGCAGATTAGACAAAACTTAAAGGAGCAGCTGATATGGCAGAGGGCTGTGCTGTCATCCAGCACAAACTCTAGAAGCTGGAGAAAAGGGCAGACAGGGACCTCACAAAGTTCAAAAGGGGAAAGTACAAAGTCCTGCACTTGGAGAGGAACAACCTGCAACTGTATATGATAGGGACCACCTAGGGAACAGTTGGGAACAGCTTTGCAGGAAATGATCTGTGGGGTCCTGATGGAAACCAACTTAACGGTCGACCAGAAACATGACTTGTGGCAAAGAAGGGTTATGGTGTACTGCATTAGATAAAGCACAGCTGGCAGATGGCAGGGATGCCATTCCTCTACTCAGCACTGCTGAATCCAGAGGCCAGGTCTGAGCTTCCTAGTATGAGACAGAAATGCATGGTCCATTAAAATAGTTAAGGGACTGCAGTATCTCTACTATAGGGAAGGACTGAAAGAAGTGGGAATGATCAACCTAGAGTAGAAAAGGCTCGGAACAGAACTCAGGAATGTGTCTGAGTAGCTGATGATGGGCACAAACTGAAACATGGAATGTTACTTCTGAACATCCGGAATCACGCTCTTCCCTGTGGGAGTAATTGAGCATGGGCACAGGTTGCCCAGGAAGCCTGTGGTGTTCTCTTAATGGATGAGATATTTAAAAGCCATCTGCATACGGTCCTGGGCAACTGGTTGTAGGAGTGCGTTGGACCAGATTGCTTCCAGAGATTCATTCCTTCCAAACTCAAGCTGTCTGCAATTTTGTAGTTCTGTGAAGAGGAGAAAAAGAGAGGAGGAGGAGAGATAAGAAAGAGAGGAAGGATAGGTGATGGAGGAGGGAGGAAAGGGAACAAGACAGGAAATAGGAGTAGAGAGAATTAGAATGGTAGTAATGTGAGAAAAGAAAAGCTACCTGCCTAATCACCACAAGCTATTACTTCCCACCTTCTCTGTCATTTTCAGTTGTCGATTCCACTTAGTAAGCACAGTAGAGGTGAATTTTATACAAGGATTAAAACCTCGCACAGCTGCCTTTTCTGATATAGAAAAAAGCAATCTTAAACAGCAGCAATGAACAAAATAAAATATCATGACTACTATCTCAGGTGCAAAGAGCCTTCTGCCTTCTGTAACTCGTCTGAAAGCAACAACTGCATGATAAAACACTGGTGTTGAATTAAGTCTTAAAAAGACTGCTAGCATGCTGCAAAGGAAAGGCACACACTTCATGTAATCTGACAGGCTGTCAACCCACACTGAAAGGTTCTTGGCCAGCTGCCTGGCGCAGACAATATAGGGGACATTGTAGCGGATGTCCATCGCAGGCTACCTTCAGGAAGAACAAGTGGATGAAGTCTTCAACAAATGGCTGGAAGTCATAAGCCTTGGTCCTCATGCAAGACAAATTTCCCAGATAACTGCTGGAAGAACAAAATGGTGGGAGGTTTGTGGAGAGCACTGATGAAAACTTTCTGATCCAAGTGATTGAGGACCCAACTTAGAAATGTGCTGAGCTGGACCTCATTGTCACAAATAGGGAAAGGCAACATCATTGGGAGATGTGAAGGTTGCACTCAGCCTTGTCTGCAATGACCATGATGTTCAGGATGCTGGTGATGCAAGTGACCCTACCTAAGGAGAAAGGTTGGGCAAAATGACTTCCAGAGGTCCCTGCCAACCTCAACCATGCCATGATTTTATAATTCCATCTTGGTGTCTCTGAATACCCACACATATTGTTACAGACACCTTTTATCTATGTGTATTTATCTACATCTGTTCAGCCCTCTGTGTGAATGACTTGTTGATTTGAATAACACAGCTTTGGGGCAAGAAACACAGCATATTTAAAAACCAAGTATTTAAGCCACCCATATCAAAGAACACAGCATTTGTCAGTTTAGTAGCACAGACTGCTAAGAGTACCTCAAAGTAGTTCCATTCTCACATTTTCTCAAAGGAATATTGGACTAAATATAATGTTAAAGTTTGGACAATCCAAGCACCTATTTCAGAATTCCCCTGGTTGTTTTAGCAGGCATCTTTTACTATGGATAGTCAATGTCTGCAGAAAAGGTGTGTGCATTCCCAACAAAGAAACCCTGGAAACTGGCTAGCAAATATGGAAGTAAAAGAAACCAACGTGCCTGAGTCTTATTACACTAAACACAATATGCAATGCTGACTTCTTGGAGACCATTTTCCTCACACAATGAAAAACCAAAGAAACCTGCACATGGGGCTGGGGGGCAAGGAAAGGAAAAAAAAATATTCCATGTCCTTCCAGTTCATAAATAGAGTGCTAAAAATGTGCTAATTTCCATTGCAACGATTTAACAATGTAGATGGCAAAAGAGAGGAGTCATGGAAATTACTCAGTAACTGAGACAATGACAAACACCTGGTTAAACAGAATTAAGTGGTATTACCACTGCTGGGGAATAAGCTCTGGAGGCATGATGGGACTACTTCCATTTTCATCTGTCATGATTATTCTTCAAAGGATACCAATCTTCTAGCCCAGGAGAGCTGAAAGGGCACAAAAGATCTCCCATGTATGTAGGCACATCTTTTTATTTTTCTTTTTTTCCCAGTAGCACTATATAAATAAGAAAATGCAGGGGAGCTCAAACAACATTTTACTCCTACAGAATCATAACTTACATGGTAGAAAATACCACTCAGCCAGAGAGGAGCTAACAGGCAGAGGAGTCACCTTTTCTGCGTGAATTAGGTGGAGTTTGATTCTGTGGTCTTTGGAATGACAAAATACTGTAGTTTGTGCCACTGCTTATGTATAAGAGCCTCTGATGAATGCTAACTTAGGCAAAATAAGAAGTGAAATCTACTTACATGTAAGCAGGTAGGGAAAAGCGGGAAGAAAAATAGGGGAGTAGTATGAGGCTTATTGTCAGTAACAACACCACAACACCAAACCATTTTTAGACCCTCCACAAACCAAAACAAGAGTTGTACAAGCATTACTTCTTGTGCAAATGCAGCTGAATTTCTGCGTCCGTTATATCCATGTAAGAAAATGTGCAATTTACACGCAATAATATTTCACAAAAAATTAGTAATGTGTTCAGCAAATTAAGTTTGCTCTTTGTTTTTCAATGAACTTTTTTTATGTGCATGAACATATTCTGACAACCTTTTTCAATACAAATTAATAAAAGTAATTACAATTTTCTTACCTTGAGAATAAACAAAAAATTACTTGCAACCACAAATAGACCATATCTCTATTTCTGCCACAAAAAGTAATTTTAAATTTCTTTTATATAGTAAAATTTAGCTATGTGTAAACCAATGCATACGCCTGTGAAACAAACAAATAAACATACTTAAAAGCACTATAATAGCCCTCCAAAAGAATAATAATCACACCACTAAAAAGCAAACAAGCAGGACAGTAAAGCTTAGGGGAACAGGAATGTTTTCTGCAGCATCAAATAAAAAGTTAAAACTGCATATCTGTGCTAGGCAAGAAAAAATGAAAAGAACCCCTGAAGCATTATCCATCAAGCATAAGTGAATAATGAAATAACGAATATGTCTACACCCTTGGTCCTTAATCTTACAGCAAATTATAGTATTCAAATATAGTATTTTACACATGCAGTCTGATAACACTTTCTATCTTTCTTGGAGATTTTGTGAACAACATGATATGAAACACAATGTATTTAATGAAAGGTTTCTAAGCTGATTTCCCTACAGGTTATTTTCTTTCTTTTCTCTGGAACCCATACGAAGGATATACAGCAGGGACCAGGAGCATATATAAAAATAAACTACCAAGCAGCATCAGAGCCGATACCCCATTCCTACAGGGGCAAGTGAATTATTAGATCTGTGTCACGAATTTTTTTCTTTTTTTAATATGCCATTGCTCCCACTTGAGCACATTAAATTTTCCATATCCACTTTTAAACCAATATTACCTTTTTTTCCCCCCATGGTCATAATGTTCAAAGTATACATTACGCCAATCCAACACCTTAAGTCACACACCAGTTATATGTAAAGTAGGATAAACTATAACCTTTTGATTTTCCTCCATATGAACTTATACTTCAGTGCCTAAAGGAAAGAAGCAAAACAAGCCATGGTACCTCACGGGGAAAAAAAGTTTTCTAATATTCATTTTATAAGTGATCATGAACAACATTTGATCTGATTTTGTATATTCATGAAGATATATTGCAACTGTATGTATATATATTCTTTGTGTTATAACCATTTTAACATATATAAGCCTTTCAAATCAAAGATAAAAACATTTTTGGTTTTGAAGATGTGATTGCCAATTATTTTTGCACTAGTGCACATGAACAGGAAGGACAGATTCTTAGGTATGAGTTATATATTCCTGTACAAAATAATTGTATATTCTATGAAGAGTGATTCTTTTTCTAGAGAAATATACAACAACACAAGGGAAATCTTGTACCAGCAGCATAACTGAAGTGGCAAGACACAATATTAGAAAAACAGAGCTACTTTCATTACTGTGATGCTGTGTGTCAGAATGTCTCTCCTTAATGAACCTGTTTGCAATAAGACTCCGGGTGCAAAGAGGCTATTTAGAGAGCCTATTGTGTCTGTAGTGAGTCTTTCAAATATCTTCCTACCATTAGACATGCCGCATTGACCAATTCTGTCCTGATTGCTGTTCTTTTTAGTATCAAGGGACATTCTTGCCCAGACAGACCGATGGATCAGAAACTGCACTTCATAAAATGTTTACACTGTACACACATTCACACAGTGATACAAGCAACAGAGTCCCAGATCACACAGCATGTTGAATGTGCCAGTGTCATCTCTAGGCTTATGACTTTCCAATACCTACAAAAGGATTTGGGTTAAACTGCTTCTGCTGCTTCCATGTTAGATTCTAACAAAAGTTATGTTTTATCACCTGTTCAGTGTGTAACCAAGCCCATGGCTCAGGTGGGAACATTTGCCTGAAATGTTTCCTGTGTCACAAAGCCTTTTTGCTCAGTTGAGGCAACCCCTTAATTGCTGACAGTAGAAAAGGACCACATACATCATGTCATCAGAGAGCAAAAAACTTTGCTGTGAATAAACAAAACAAAAAAAGTCTTCCTAAAAGATTATGAATTACTACTCTCAGTGACAACAGCAAAGAACAAGGGACTTTTCTCAACAGTAATTACAGAAAGACTTTGTTACTGTCTGCAGCCCTGTAAATTAGTCCCTTTGTAAGAGATTTTGTGAGGGTAGTTTGATGAAGTCTCAGAGTTCCTATCTATCAAGTCAGTGGTTTACTTATTAGCCTAATTAATGTGCTTTATTCTCACCTTTCATGAACCTCATGTCAAACAGACTATAAGCAAGAAGCCTTTTTACATTTTAACTTTTCTGTGGTCTTACCCTTTTATTTGTCTAAGAAAAATGTCACTGCCACCTCCAACTGAAGGCCCCAAACCCCAAGCACAAGTAACAGAAAGTTACAGTATGGTCTGTTAAAGAAGTATTAGTTTACTAACACAGATAAAAAAATATACACTCCATATTTGATTTAGCACTTCATACATCTGTGTTAGTAGTTGAAAACAGAAAAAGTGTGTGGGAAAACCTATGAGGGAGAAGAAAATTCTTTTTAAATGCCAAGTGTGAAGCTAAAGCATAAGTGATACAGAAAGCTCTTGTCCAAGTAATAACTGGGAGATCGTCTATACTTTCAGAGAGTTGGCAAGTGCCTAGAAATATCAAGGAAGGAACCCTAATGTTTCTAGGTTTCACTCACAGAACAAAGGAAACTCCTCTTGCCAAGGGCAACCTCTATAGACAGATGAGACACAGGAAGGAGAGGGAAAAGGGTCTTACCCACTCTGTTTCATAGCTAGGAAACTGAGACATGAGGATTAAACACACATCAAGAAAGTGTATGCCACTGAACAAATGAAGAAGGTATTTAAGATTGCTTTGTGCTAAGTAATACAGACTGTTGATAAGTTTATGAAAAATGGTATTATCTGTAAGATGACTGAACAATACAACAGGTACAGGTAGAGTTGCTCTAAAACAACAACACTGTAGTGTAATTAACCTTTCATTTCCTCTTCTGAGTCACCAGATTAATCTATAAAAGAGATTTATGAAATTGAAAAAGGATATTTTGGGCTGAATTATTTCCTGAAATACATTCAAGATTCTTTGAAATGTGAATGAGAGGTAAATCTATCTGAGAGGCAAATTTGGCCAACAGACACATTATAGACTTGGGATAAATATTTTCAGAAATAGCAAACAACCCACTGACAAAATTTTCTGCAAGTATTTTCCATCTTCTGTTGATTTAATTAAATTTTTCTAGGCTTTCTCTCTATATTTTCCATGTACAAACATGTACTTCCAGTGTTGTGCCATCTTTACATCAACAATGTATGCCCTTCTCTCAATACGCATTTTTCCACACTGATATGGAAAGCAGGCATATCTTACAGACTGGTTTAGGTTAGATTTATAAATGAAAGCATTCAGAGTGATCTCCTTGACCAGGTTAACACAAAAGAGCTAAGCCTCACTTTTACACAGCATTTCAGCCAGACTTTCACCTTCATCCTGAACAACAGACACATTAAGATTGCTGATATCCCTAGGTGAAGTCCTCTAACTCATTTGCTGTAATTTCATCTGGAAGAAAAATATATCCTCTACTCCTGAGGTTAGCCATGAAGTACTGCTTTACTCCACAACAGACAATGGGACTTTAAGGACCTGTAGCAAAATGGTTCCTGCAGTAGGTTGCTGCTACAGACCAAGTCATGCTTAAATCATCCCTCCACTTTTAATCATCTCTATATAGTAATCACTCAAATTCTACTTGCAGTAAAATTCTTCTCAGAGATTATTGGTAACCTATAAGTCTTCAAAAATTTCAGGGAAAACTGAAAAGTGAGTGTGAAATTTGCTACACCAGACAACACAAATGCTGCTTCTTTGCAAAAGCAAGTTAAGTGCCTGTTCTAAGTGGCCACTCTTAAGTTTCTCTGAGATTTCCACCACACTTGGCCTTTAATTAAAACATTTCAGCTAGGTTCTGTGTGACTTGAAACCTGTTTCAATTTTGTCCTTTTTTTATCCTCAGCCATCAACTTAGCCCATACAGCTGCTCCCTCACTCCTCCACCAGCACAACTGGGGAGAAAACCAGAAGGGTAAAAGATAGAAAACTCATGGGTTAGGATAAAGACAGTTTTACGCAGAGCAAAAGCTGTGCATACAAGCCAAACAAGACAAGGAATTAATTCAGTTCTTCCCATGGGCAGGTAGGTGCGTCGTGAGATCAGGCCTCATCCAAGAGATCAGGCTTCCATCATAGGTAAAGGTGGTTTGGAAAGACAAATAACATCACTACAGATGTCCACCCTTCCTCCTTCTTCCCTCCACTTCATATACTGAACATGATGCCATATATCATGCTCCATGGGTCTGATGTCCCTGTGGTCAGTTTGGGTCACCTGCCCCTGCTCTGTCTCCTCCCAGCCTGCCAAGCACTCCCAGCTTCCACACCAGCATGGAATACAAAAAGTAGAAAAGGCCCCGGCTGTGTGTAAGCCCTAATCAGTAATAACAAAACCATCTCTGTATTATCAATCCTGTGTTCAGCACAAATCCAAACCCCACCCCCACACCAGCCATTGTGAAGAATACTAATCCTACCCCAGCCAAATCAGGTACAACTTTACAATTAAAAAGGCACATACATGAACATCCAATTAGTCCTACAACACTGATAGGCAAAATTTCACATGCATACTGCAGTGGTTCCTTTCTTCCCTCCTCCCTGCTTCATTCCCACACTAAGACAAGAAATGCAGTATCATTTAGTCTGCAGTCATGGGGATAAAACTTTCTAAGGTTATTGAGAATATAAAGGTCCCATGTTAAATACCACTTAAATTCCTCTGTAATTACCGCATATACTTAAATAGAAGTTCCTCATACATGTCTTAACCAACCACAGAATTAAGATATAATTTTCCAGTTTTCTTCAGATTTCCTCATGTGTAACTGGGAAGAACATAATCTTAGGTGATACATGATAACCCCTACCAGAATGATGCCATCAGCTCTAAAAGGGGGGTTACCCTGCTCCCTAAATAGATTCTAAGGTTGTTTTTTGTTCATGTAAAGCAAATAAAAGCATAATTGCTCTACCCCCAACAGCCATATTTAATTAAACCTTGATAATTTTGCCTGAAATAAATGTGACAGCATTCATACAAATTTTTCTGCTAGTAAAATGGTGGGGAAATGACAAGTTACCTCCTCTGCCTACAGATTCAGAAGGTATCTGTCCAGAGTTATAATTCTTGGAAATAGAAGTATGCATCTGGTATGGCTGAGGCATCACATTTTTCTTTTATTACAATTGGTAGTGAGAGGCACTATTTATGAACAGTTAGACCCTGTCTGTTGCAGCATCTTATGACTCCTAGCTCTAAAGCACTGCTTTGGCACTACAAGAAAAAGGAAAAAATACAAAACCTCAACAGATTGAAAGAATATGACATATCTGTCCACATGGAAAAGCCAAAATATTATGTCTTTTCAAAGGATTCTCAGACACTGAAGAAAATACATTCATTTTGGCAAACAGCACGCTGATAATGCATAAGCAAAACAAAACAAAGGTATTATATCTAACAAGTATATATCACAGGAAAGAAAAATAAGACCAAAAAACAAGTAATACTTACTAAAATGAACTTAACTATAGAACTAGCAAATAACCAGATATAAGATTCTATTAAGGGAGACAATTAGCATCAAGTTATGCCTTATTTTCTGAATTTGTCTTACAAAGATCAAATTTGGATGTTGTATGTATTCACAGTCTTTGGAAGAGTAAATAAAACATTCTTCATATTGCTCTCTGTAAGTCTCAAACTTAACTTTCCATACAAATTAAATCCAAATACAAACTTGATAGCAAAATCTCCTCCTTTCCCACAAAACAATCATGCAATCAAGCCAATCAACATGCTAAAATTATGAACGTCGATGCATTAGATTCAAATTCAAATTAATAAGCAAAGATTTCATTAGTGAAAATGAAATACAACTTGCTCGTGGGTACAAGAATTTCTGAAAAATTCACATCAAACTGGGTCTATCTATGCTTTGAAGTTATTAACATTATAGATAGCAATTCACAGATCAGCTGATGGGACTTTGAGCTACCCTGTTGCTGTTGTCCACGTGGTAAAATCTGTGAGATTTCAAGATGCATTGCTTCCTGAACTTGGCTAAAATCTTTTAGGAGGTCTACTCTTTGGTATCCAGATATTTTTTTAACTAATCTCAAAAGAGTAGATGCTTGTCTTTAGCTGGCAATGTTTCTTCATGTGCTTCTGTCTGGTGTATTTTCTCAGTATATGAACAGATGAAAATATGAAGATCTTCGATATTTTAGAATTATTTTCAGTTGCAGCTTTAAAATATTTTAATAATCTGTATTAAACAGGAAAAAAAATGTAAGTATTTTAAAATTCTGACTTTTTTTTTTTTTTATGAAGGCGTGAATACCCATTTAGAAAAATTTGGTGCTTTGAAAACTATGAGAGAAATACAAATCTCCACAGAAACAGAATAAATTGTTTAGAAACCAACACTTCCTAAAAAACAGATTCAAAGTTCTATGCAGTTCAAATGTGAATTACTTTTCAGGCATAAATAAATTCTGATCATTTTACAAACAGCAAAACTACACAAACTTAACTAGAGTCCAAACCAGATTATAAGGTTTGTAAACCTTTTAACAAAGCAGGATCAAACATCAAACAAGAACAACTTCAAGATATATTTTAGACAGTTTCTTAGATTTTGTAAATGAACAGAGTTATTCTGAAGTCAGAATAGCCAGTCTGGTTTACATTGACTTCTACCTGTTCATTTGAGAAACTGGAGAATAACATAATCAAATGAACGGCTCAACTTTTCTTCTCAAAAACTCAGGAAGACTAGACTTTGCAGCATATACAAAAAATTAGGAAATGCATACTGTGCACAACAGAAGGTGGATTTTTACTCTGACCTTGCAGAATTTTACAATATTTCATTACTTAATACTGTTTTATTCTAACAAAACTACACACATCAGCTCACATTCAGGTTCCAAACCAGTTTAGATTATGTGCAATGAAGCTTCAAGATAAGAACAAATGATTTGCTGCCAATCACATTTCTGCATATTGTCATTGATATAAGTTAACTCCTTATGGATATAAATTAACTCATATAGTAACAGAAATGGAGAATGGTGTTTTTTGTTTTTAAAGATTATATGAGAAGTAAACGAGGCAAAAAAAAAAGAAAGAAAAAAAAGAAAAAAAATACACTTTTTCAATAGATACACTATATTTTTTCCAAATAATCCATCGGCACTGAACAAGAACACTATGGTGTTGTGCTTGATAAACACCCCTCAAAGAGTAGGTGTCTCCTTTATAGCATGGTGGACCTTTTTTTTCTCAGAGTGATGCCATTGAAAATAGTATTATTTTCTTTCCATCTGATTTAACAGATGTCTTATGCTATCTACCCATAAATACTTTAGGAGAATGGATAACAGCACAAAGACTGACTTTTTAACTGAGAGCTTGTCTACACATTCAGTTATTTGGAAATAAAAATTCAAGGACAGCAGTTGCAGAAAAAATGTTCTTGAATGATTCAATTCATTCCATGACGATGCTTGCTCTAGGAATGGTCAATAAGAAATACCTTCTTCTATAATAACATGCATTATTAACTTAAGTAAAATAGATGACTACTCCTGTTTCACACTTCACTAATGAAAATAAACTTTAGGCACAGACAAATCACTAAGCATCTTGAACACTATTTTAAAAAGCCAGATTATGCTACAGGATCAAGGTTTTATACAGTATGGAACACCTTCATACATAGGAAGGAAACTTGAAAAAACAAAATTTGAAAATGACATTTTAAAAAAATCACACTTTCAAGGAAACATTTTATCATCATAGTAACAAAAGAAAGGTTCTCACATTGATAGCTCAGAAAGCAGTCCTTGTGAAGTGATGGCAAGATGAAAATAGATCTTGACAGACAGACAGAAAGTAGTAATGTATTTGAAAGGCACTGCTGTGAAACTTGTTGAACCAGAGCAACTGCCATATCATTAAGAGAGATTCTTAGTTTGAAGACAACTTGCTACTGCAAGATATCCATCAGCTGAGAGGCTATTTTGACATGGAATACCACGACAGAGAGCTGCATTATTATAAAGACCTGAAGTTTCATTACTATGAAGAATTGTAAGAATTCTAAAGTGGCTGGAAAGTTAACCTTCTTAGTTCAAAATAGTTATTATTTTTCCTTCTAACAACTCTTAGATCATGTAGTGGAAAGCTCATTTAAATCTTGTATACTTTGTATACTTTGATTTTTCTTTCACAGAACCGTATGCCAACTAGGACTTCTGTTTTGGTTCTTTAAATCCTTTATCTGCTGTATGACAGTGACACTCAGTCACTGAGTAAAATTGCTTTAGCATGGGAGGCTTTCCCTCCATGTAGCAAATCAATGTCATTTTCATGAATAGTCCTGGGCATGAATAGTCCTGAGCAACCTGCTCTATGTTGGTCTTGCTCTTAGCAGATGCACTGGGCCAAAAAGACCTCCAGAGGTCCCTTCTAGCCTCAACCAGTCAGTGATTCTTCATTAGGTCTGCAAAAACAGCTTTACGAGATTCATGAGGATTTATAAACAAAATGAGAAGGCATATAATACTTCCAGCTACATACTGGTGAAGGTGAAATCTGTCTATGCCTATGTCTTTTTCTTTTCCAGAGTAAACCTCTTCAGACCTAGGCAACTGGCAGGAAAGGAGTTGGCTTGCTAAGATATATCTTTCATTCATGTAATGCATGACTGAGAAGATCCTTTTCATATAACACAAAGTTTGAGTCTCAAATATCTTCACTGTCACTTTGGATGAGTTGTCCTACTGGGCTAAAAGTAACAATGATATCAAGCATTCTTCTCAAGTAATTCTCACTTTTCATGAGTATGGCTCATCAAGGAACAAAACAGATCCACGGAGGCATGTGAAATATCTGAACAGAGAACATGGTACCACAGAATCTGAGGCAGGCAAGAATTATGGGTATAATCTGCCTTTAGTGTCCCCCGAAAGCAACATCAAATTCAGATATTATGATGCAGGAAGAATAATACCAATGACTGACTAAAAAGGTCCATCTACTTCCGCATGGCCAGTAAAACACAACAGCTTATCCAGATCTTTCAGCCCTGACATATGATGTACTCTTTTCATTGAACAGTCAGGTCACTCTCAGAGCCTTCCTTAAATCAAGAAGTCACTTTCATTGAACCTCTTCTCTCTATGAAAACACATATATAGTTTATATATAAATAAATATATAAACATATAAACATATATAATTTTTGCTGATCTCTTTCAGAAGGTGAGATCTACTACATGCTTCATACTGCTGTCAGACAAGAAGAAAGATTTACAGTAAGACCTGTATTTTCAAAAGGAATTAGCCATACACTGATTTTCCTATGACGCTTTGAAGGGATCACAATCTGCAAAGCACAAAGATATGTACTGTAATGGCAGACAAAGTTGAAGTCTGTGTAGCTACAGTAAGTTCTGGTTGCACAAAATGTTGTACCACTCAACACTACTTGAAGAACTTAGTAGACCAAATTTGCTATTGCTGAATACAATGCAAGAGCAGATATACTTTACAGTATAAATTTTTTTCATTGATCTGTAAACATTGTAGTATAGTGGATTATGGACAAAACAACTAGCATATTACATGTGAACATGACCTTACATTTACAATTGTTTTTTCAGGTTCCCACAGTAAATCTCTTTGTCAGCTACACTATAATATAACATTAAACACATATTTAGGTACAGATATACACAAAAAGATTTATGGTAGCACAAATTATATTGCACTATCAACATTCTAAATATTAAGATAACATTTTCTGAAAAAGCTGGTAATACACCAACTCTATTGACTTCAGTAGAGAAACATCAAGAATGAGTTTAATTCACATAGAGTCTTAAAAAAATTAAAATTAATTTTATTATAATGCCATCAAGGTGATAATTTTCTCCTGAGTTGCCCATTAGCAAACCCATATGAAAAACATCATACAAAAGTTGTTTGCACATATCTCACATCTTTTCATGATTCCATTTATATTACTGTATCATTTAAAGTCCTCAGTCACAGTCTCAGTACAGTAAATGTATACAAAAATCAATTATAAACTAAGTAAGCATCAGTCCATCTTAAAAGACATAAAAGCAGTTTAACTGGATCCCTGGAAATTCCCTCTGCATAAAAAGTAATTTTCACAACTACCACAGAATCAGCTCATGGTACTACTGTGCCATGCTCTTCAAAGCCTCAAGCATGGGAGGGGTGGCTAAGGAAATGTAAGTGTTGTCATGGATGGCTAGAGGCCAGCACAAACTAATATGTCATCACATCACACTAAAGGCCATAATGGTCTAGGACAGACCGAGAATCAGATGGCTGACAAGTCTGTGTTAGCCTCCACTCCTCCCACATTTGCAATAAACTTACTCAGACTACAGGACTGCTCTTGCAATCTGATGCCCCATACATTAAGGAAGAAAACACAACTCTATAGAATACATTCAATTCTTATATCATAATTCCAGTGAAGAAGAATGTAAAGGGTAAAAAAAAACAGGGAAAAATTTTTAAATCACAGGTTTCTAAGGACAAAAGAAACAGTAGGTGACCAAAGTCAAGAATTAACTTTAAAGGAAAAACGCATGGAAAAAGAATGGATTTGTTTCAAAGATGTACTAACAAATGTCTAATGGAACAGCATCCTTTTTAAGGGGACAAAAATCCCAAGATGAATAAATGGCAAAAGTAAAGAGGCAATGGAAGAAATATTGATGAAAAATGCAGTGTAGATGCAACTAAAACCATCAAGAAGAAATGATTTAAAGGAAAAATATATGTTGGGAGCTAGATGGAGTGAAAAAAGAAAATTACACAGGAGAAAAGCAGAGTATCAGAGGGGACAGCAAGCAATATAGTGAAGAATAATAAGGCTTTCTACAAATACATAAAAGGAAAGAAGACAGTAAAGGATAAAAAGAACACATTAAAGTATAAAACAGATGCCTAGATACAGGATGATGCAAGGTTGATGGCAGGATTAAACACTTTCTTCACAGGCACCATTCTCTTCAGGAATTGTGAAGAAAATATTAGGAGACATGAAACTAATACCTGCTTCCCAGATCAATAAAATAACAAAATGTTGTTTTTACAACTCATTGTAAGTTAGTATGGACAAATGTAAATTAACATGATTTCATATTGGAATAATCTGGTACAGTATGTACTGAGAACTCATTGTTCCCTCTGTCTCTTATTTGGTGTTTCACCTTAATCAGACACAGATCAGTCAACTGCAAGTAGCCTATAATGTGATCAGTTTTTAGTAAGAGACATAATTTCAATTCCATCTGCAGTTAGAGGGGATATCTGGGTACAAGGTTTTACATGTAAAAAATACATGATTATTTCATACCAAAGCATGTTTATTGGAAATGTCTCAATAATGAAATTTAGTCTGGTTTCTGAAAGGAAAAGTAAAGTGATACAGGGATAGACTTAAAGGAGTTCATCTATACAAATTTTAGAAACTTTCTTAAAAAATACTGGTTGGTTGATCAGTCAGTAGGAAAAAATAACCTCTATGTTCACATGGTAAAGTGAGCAAAATAACAGTGTTGTGAAAATGAAAAGTGCATATTAGTGCTGCCATTTTTTTGAAGAAAAAGTGACCACTGAGGTTCCACAGTACACACACTGAAGCCAATTTAGCCATATTTTAGATGTCTAGTAATACTTTAGTATTAAAATGCCAATTCTAAATTTTTTTCGATTGATGACAGTGTATTCTCTAAATCCACTTGATTTCCATTTCAAAAGTACTTTAATAAAGATGCAGTAACAAAATATTCAGCATAATTAGAAAAGACATTTGATACAAAACTGGATCTATTGAAAGACAAAGGAAGTTATTCAGGACACATCTGTCCAAACAGCAATTCATGATTTGTACATGTGAAGGTTGTTCAGAAATTTTCTATGAATCCCACCAGAAGGCTGTAATGACATCTCTAGGGAAGCTTTGTGAAAATAAGCTAGTCCATGTTCCAGTTCCCACTTCTTAAAAGGAAATGGATTATACAAAGCTCTGTTCACTTTGCCAGTCCCAACAGGTATCTTCAAGCTGGCACCATCAGAAGGCTGCCATGCTTACTCAGAAGCACCACATTTTGTCATTTCACTGTGATGAGAGAAGTTGTCAATAGTCCACTGGAGGGGCCTGCAAGATGACACTAAGCTCTGATGGAGGCAAAGGACGAGCCAATGCAAAGAGCAATAGTAATGAAAAAAAGTAAAGTGGACAATGGAAGTAAGAAGAAATAGATACAGTGGAAGACATGGTAATGCAGGTAACAACAAAGGAGAACAAAGTGAGAGGATGGGGCACAGATGAGAGCATAGTACAGTTCAATCACTAATGCTATTTTTCAGTGGTTTCAGTAACAAATATCCTGATAAATCCCAAATTAGGTGACTGAGTGGAGAAGACAAATGAAAAAGCTCCTTTGTTTCCCTGGGATTTGAGATGAAAGGAAGGTACAATCACCACATTCAAAAAATTGAGTACGTTAACATTTTATGACAGGAGGAAAAACATATAACTATTTTTAAAACAACTGGTTTATGTTTGGTATGTATCAAATTCTATTGAAAACAAAAAAGGGAACATGAAAGTTACACACAGGAAAAGAGACAAACTTATAAGTTTTAACAAAGAAAAAGGGGGAAAATTCAAAATATGTTCCATTATTATTTTTTGTAAAAGAACACAGAAAATAAGAATACATCCAAGATGTTTATACAATCTTAGTGACACAGCTTTTTATTCAGAGATGAAGAGCAAATAAGATAGAGAAGAATGTTTCTCCATAATGCAGTGTGCTCATTTGCAGCCTGACATTTTCCGTCCTTGTGGCATTTATCCACTGCATGCACACGTCTGGCCAGTGTCAGAGTTGAGCCTGGGAGTCTAGGACAGCCTGTGCTGAACAGGTTCAGGGCTTTCCTGAGCCAGTCACAGCTGGACAAGGACACCTACATCACACGCCACACTGCTTACCAGAGTGCATGTGGTGTCTCTTCCTCCTATGGAGAAGGAAAAAGAGACATGGAAGAACAAGAGGAGACACTTGAACAGGGTGGGAGCAAAGAGACACCTGAGCATGCTAGAGGGAAGGGACTCCCAAGTTGGGGTGGACTAAGAGACACTCAACTAGGTCTGGTGCAAAAAGCCATCTGAGTAGGGACAGAGAGGAGACACAGGAGGAGGTGCACCTGTGAGAGGATTGCAGCCTGAGCACCTGTGTAAGAAGGAAGGAAGAGTTGAAGCAAAGAAATCATTACAAAATAAACCCAGCCTCCTGTTTTGCCATTGCCTTGTCCTAGAGACTGACTGTGGTGTATAGTGAGGAGGCTGAGGACCAGCAAAAGGGGAGCAGAAGGAAACTGAGGCATGTTTGTCTAAGTGTTTCTTTAAATTTCTGATTTTATTTTTTGTATCAGACTCAATAATTAAAAGTTTATGACAATTGACAAAAAACTAAGTAATATTTCACATTTTTTAAATTTGATTTTTCTTTTTTTCCCACGTCTGTCTACCAAAAGAGGGGGAAAAAAAGAGAAGTGTCACTAAGAATATAGAATATTGGCAATTTTGTCACTCAGCAAGGTAGTGGATTGCCAGTTACAACATACTGATATCTTTAAGATATACTTCCTATTTTAAAGTGTTGTAAGCAAATATAATTTTAGTTAGGTAGAGGATTTTCAAAGATTAAAAGTAATGAGAGCCCCAGGATATTTTGTCCTACTCTTCCACTGAGAATCCTTCTTACATCAAGGTACTAAATAAGAAAAAAACATTTTAGAAAACAAAAAAAAAAAGTAACAGAAATACCATTGCATTGCTGTGCACTGCTTTAAAGTTTTAATTTTCCAACATTTAAAGCACAGATAGGATTTTCATGCACATAATGAACAAAAATAAAGTTCTACATTGTTTTCTATTAGTGACAAGTAAAACCAGGATCATAACATAAAAGACAAAAAGTCATATTTAGAGTAACTAAACAAGTTACAGAATAATTAACTTAGACTTCTACTTATTTTTATTTTACAGTAAGAGGCAACACAGTTTATATTAATGTTAATTTCTCCCTTATAATGACTCTCTGGATTATAGCAGTTTTTCAGGCAGTGGTAAATATTATAGACTATGAAGCAATTATCATTCACCATTTGGCAGGGAACATTTTTTTAAAAAGAGATGTTGCACATATTTCATCACAGGCTTTTAGTTTAAATCAGCATTATCCACATGTAAAACTCGGTTATTTATTAAATTAGTACATATGTATGTGAATACACAAAAACCCACAACTTTTGCTATGGGTACTAATTTTCCTATGTATATATAGTCTTTCATGAAAATATGCATGCCCAAATATAAGGGATAAGCATTATGCAAGCTGGAAGAACACCACTCCAAAAAAATTGCAAGACTCAGTCAGAATGCTGTGCGAGAAAGAACAAGAAAATGGAATAGAGAGAACATAAGAAGGAGAAAAGCTACAGCTTAGGATATCCACCTTGTTCCTCCTCAATACTAGATCACTCCACTGCAGAAAAGAAACAGATCCATATATAATCATATTTATAAGAAACCTATCTAATGATTTTATCACACCTACATGTTCTTGGATGTGATTTTTTGCTGGCCAGGCAAAAAGGAGTCAGCTTTCATGTTAATAACTCCCTGTTCAAAATGGCTGCCATCTGCCAGCAAAGTCAATGGCTGCCATTTCTCCATAGTTAATTAGCATGCAAAAACTACACTATCTTTTGTAAAGGTAATTACTTTCCTTGGTTATTTTCAGACTGAAGCAAAATGCAAACTATTACCTCTTTGTGATTCAGAGATATGGGAAGACACACTTGAAACGAAGAAGTAATGCAAATGGGAAGAATAGGATGCAGATTTATAATATTAAATACAAGAACATGCAGGATTGTCCTAAGTTTGTCATGTTGCCTTCTTGAAGCATCATACCGAGACCACAAGTTTTGGCCTTAATCTTAGAGCCTTCTTCATTGTTTTCTGCCTCAGACCTATGCTGCCTCAGACCCCAGCACCCAGTTTCCCTTCAGAAAGATACATACTTTTCTTACATAATGACTGACTAATGTAAATCTACATATTTCACTGTCTAATAACTTTATTGTTTCCTCAAGGATCAATCACCTAGAAATGGGATGCTGACCTGAAGGTTACTGCATAACTTTCCAAGTACTAGGTTTTGGAAGAGCTGACTAGTATCAAGTATCCGAAATTAGGAAATTTATATCTGAGTCAACAATTATGGCAGCCTAACTTCAGAATATGGTGGCATGGCCCTGTGTACATATCAGTGCTCAATAAAAGCTACAGAAAATAACTTATAACTGTGATACAATCTTCTAAATATGGACTCATTTACACATACAACTAGGTCTGAATCCATATCTGATATGCAAATAAGTGACTAAAGTCACACAAATAAACATGTGTGTGTTAATCTCAATTTAAAGTCCACTAGCTATGTCCTGCCCCTTTTTAAGCATCACAGTTTAAAAAAGTTTCTCATTACATGAAGTCTTCTTTAACAATTAGGTTTAATAAAAGCAAAACCCTATCTTATTACAAGACTACCAGACTGTACATCCAATCTCATATACTAAACCTTATAAAAACTAAGAGGCATCTGTATACAGGCATTGTGCACTAAACTGAAAAGTGGAAAGTGTTATCTTCAGTATATCATCACCTAACAATTCATTGGTGTTGCAAATACACAACTGTAACTGTTAATAGTGAGTCATAATAACGTTAAAGGCATAGTGATTTCTCTGTAGATCAGATAGACACATGAAAGAATCTTGCAAATAGAAACAGCTTTTCTGTCCTGCCTGCTGAGGGGTGAATGTAGTTTTAAAACTGCTAGTACAATTTGCCAGTGGAATTTTATTTCCCATTACATAATGATTTTACATGTCCTGTGACCCTTTCACAAGCAGCCACTGTACCATATAAATGAAATAGTTAAGTTAAAAATCATACTTTTTTTTATCATGTGCTCTAAATATGTTTTTAGTGAACTAGTGCTTCACATAATGTGAAATACAAAAATGATTCTATAATAGTATGGTGAATTTTAGAAGTTGCAGAAGAAAATAACAGTAGTGAATTATATTTTGTATGTACCAAATGATGTCGCACAAAGAGCAGACCATGTAAAAAAACATGAAATAACAGTGTTAGAAGTGACCTCATCAGGTGAAGGTGAAAGCCAGGTCTCTACTTGCCAGCACACTTCAGGATCCATAGCTTCTTTGCTAATAGTATCATTATGCTCTTCCATGTATCTTTCAATTAGCCTCTCTATTGCATTCAGGTGTTTAATTGCCGCTTTAGATATATAATACAATGTTAGGAAAGCCTTCAGTAAATTCTCTGACCTACTATCTCTGTATCTCTTTTAATGATAGTCTGCTTCTTACTTAAGGTCTGAACTAATCTGCACTTGCCCAGTGGTAACCGCAGCCACTACTGTAGTGAAGTTTGCAGCAGAAGAATCACACAGACACACAAACCCCAGTACGTCTTCCCTATTTGGTCCTCTCCTGTATTTTGGAGGTATTACTGAAGTGTAAATCACTCCAGCATCTCCCTCCTAAGCAGAACCACTGAGGACTGTACAGTACTCCACGGGGAGGCAAAATCACTGTCACTGCATCAATTGGCCAAACTAGGCAGACAGAAGGAGCTTGTTCTCCGGTGCTCTCTAAGCTAGTTTCATTATGTCAGCATGCATGTACCCAATGGATCAGTCTTCACACCACTATAATTTGCACAGAAGTCAACATCATCATAATAAGATTAAAGAACTCAGGTTTCATTTTCTTTCACAATCTAGAAAGCAATCTACTTTTTTTTTTTTTTTTTTAAATAAGCACTGTTTATTCTTTCAAACTCCTGCCCAAACCGTATGCTAGAATTTTCACTGCCTAAATTTTCACTACACTTCACAAAAGCAAAAGTTATAAACCATTGCATGGAACAGTAAATGAACAACTGAAGGGCCAGAAGAATGAAACCAATTGCTCGCTCCTCTCCCAAAATATCTGTGCCTATGTGGAGGTTATCATGTAGAAGGGAAAGAGGTGTGAAATGCATATGTGCATTGTTAGGTGCCTTCAGTAGCAGCAGCAAACCTCCAGAGATTTTCACTGTTACTTTCACTACCACCAAGTTTATCTGAAGATTCTGCTTATCCTGATTCTTTTGATTCTATGAAGATTCTGAAAAGTGAATGATGACATTTGTATTTTAGGTTGTTGATCACTCTTAACTGATTACAGAGTGAGAACCACATTGATCTCAACATTTCAACACTCCCTTCAGGGACTTGCAAAGCCACTAGGAAGAAACAGGTGCTTGATCTACAGTAACAGAAGCAGTCAGCTTTAGACAGACTCAGGAAAACCTGCGAATGCTGAGTGAATTCAAGAACAGATCTCAAACAAGTTAGTGAACCATGGCAACAAATTTTTCCTTTTATTTTCCTTGCCTATCTTTCACAGCTAGTTTTTGAGGAATGCCCAAGCAAGCTCTGAATGAAGCTCATTTCAATCTTTAAATTATTGCACCTGCTTTTACAGCAGTTTTCCTAGACTAACAGTCTTCTTACATGGGGATAAAGCAGCTGAACATAGACCATGCATTGTAGCATGGAAGTTTTGTTGCTTCCAACACCTGATCTAACAGTTCAGAATTACTATGCCAGCCTGCATTTCTAATGAATTACTACACATCCCTGAATTGTACAGTATAGAGATACATTAGGTACTCATGAACAAAGTAGCCTATGTGGTTAAAAAACCTGTTACCTGGAGTCTTTCACCTCTAAATTGCACTCCTGAGCCCAACCAGCTTGTTTTCCTTTATCGTAGCTTGAAGTAACTACTTTAAAGAATAAAATTACAGCTTGATTGGCCAGGCAGCAGTCTTAAGAAGGCAAACTAATTTGATCTCAATTTCTCACCTTGCTTAAGGAGGCTCTCTATTTTCTTTGTTTGTAGATGGCAGTAACACAGGTGCCTAATCAAACAGATCTTGTTACACTGACCAGCATGCACAACATGAAAAGGTGTTTGTGTTATTTTCTACAGTTGGAGGAGGTAACCAGATATCTTTTCCTTGTTTATTAATGTATTTATCTGATCTCCAACGCTTAAATGCGGTATTAACCGATGAGTCTCAGAGCTCCCTCAAGAGAAGCCAAATCTCTCACCCTGGTTTCAAAAAATGATTATCACCTTCTCATATTGAGAAAAAAAAAACGAAACTTTACTGAATCTCAGAATGTAATTTTGATCTAAAAGCTTTGTATGTATAGGACTTTTTTTTTAATGCACCTACTTGCTTATTTATACATTGAAGTGAGGCCAATTCACTTGTAGTTTGTCCCTGCATTAGGATTTTATAAAATGTATGGTTAGACAGCCAGATTCATTCCTCTCTTTAACACAAAGACACCTCACTGTCATAATTAACACCCTGACTAACATTAAAAAACTACCTGGATGCACTCTAAGCACAAATTGAATGAGTACTAGGCAGAAATGCCCTTGGGCTTTAAGATAACTTGATTTAGCTAAACCGGTGAAAGGTAAGTACAAATCCTCTTGTGTTGGTTTAAAGGTACCAGTGATTTAGCTCACCCATTCAGGCTTATAAGCACAACAGACAAGCCTGAATTACATGAGTTTAAAACAGGCACAGTATCCATGCTGAAATTTCTTAGCTGCTTATGGCACAAACTAATTCTCTGGTTTCCAAAGTGGGGTTCTCACAGAAGGTGGGTATAAATCACTCTCAATACTAATTTTATAGTGTTTTACATATTAATAATATTGGCTCAGCTCTTAACAAAGATGAAAGCATTTGATCTATTGGTTAGAAAAGTTCTGGGTCTAACTAGACCTACCCAACTTCATGCAGAGACTAGACATACATTTACTATTGTGTCTTTTCTTAACCAAAGCTTCCAAGGCAACCAACAGACAAATCACACTGCAACAATTGGATGGACTTTTATAGTGGTGTTTTTGATAGTGGTGCTCAGAATAAAAATGTTGAACTTAAGCTAATTCAACTTGCTGAGTCCCATCATAATATTATCATCATAGTCAATATCAGACTTTCTGCAGAGACTTTAAGCAGAAAAGTGGGAAAAAAATACCCAAACAAACAA
>NC_046262.2:33271623-33284123 GCF_009819885.2 Catharus ustulatus
AAGTGCACACACCAACTATATGAGTATGTACAAAAAGTACCAACATTAATTAACAGTCCTAGATATATTTTAAAATACAGGAAATTTTATAAATTAGTGTGTTGCTTTGAAAACATAATTTTAAATGCAAAAATGTCAGATAAACTAGGTGTAAATAATTTTGATCATCTTCAGATTTCATGAAACCAGTTTTGGAACTGCTCTAAGATTTTGCCATTTAATGCAAAGAGAAGTTTAGGTTTTATATTTCAACTTTATATGCTTTAACTCACCCATTTTAGAGGTATGTTACTTATACACTAAGCAGTGTATTTTCTTCACTCAGTCCAAGTGTGCTTCAATAGACACATCCGTGCAGATTAAATCCAGGTACTAAGTACAAAGATTAACCTTTGCAATGAGGAAACACTGACAACAGCAGGCATAGAGGGAACAGATGACACTGAGGAAAGTAGAGGATGGATTATCAGCAGATCACTGTCACTGAAATTTTTTTGTTTGGATTTTATCTTTTTTACCAGCCATAGAAGTCATTGAGCTCAAGTCCAAAACAAATTCTAATTTTTTACAAGAAGATCCCATTTCCCACCCCTAGCAGTACAACCCTGGGACAGTCAAGACGTTTCAGCAGATAACAGCGGCCAGGCCACAGGCTACACAATTTTAGAGACAGATTATCACATTTCTACCACTACAACTCCTAAAAATCAAGTATGCTGTTCTGGTATAGAGGCTACTAACTCATCATGTGTCCATTTTGGAAATACATTTTAGAAAAAAATTGGAGATTTCTAGTAAACTAATCTAGTGGGCACTGAAAAATTCAAGATGCAGAGCAGTGTCTAGGAACAAAAATGGAATGACACTGCTCTCCAAGTGTTTGAGAGATGCACTGATGCACTGTAGGACCCACCTTAGTGTGTCTGTATACAGTACACTCAAGGATTTTAACAGTTTAAAAACAGAAGTATTCATTTGAAACCTGCATTATGCTGAAAATGTGATGAAGTTCAGACTGCACCTCATTTTTAGTGTGAGCAGAATAAACAATAGTATCCTTTGACAAATTAAGGCACTGATTAAAACTGGAAAAATGGGACCAACTTGAGTAAATCCTATTGTTTTCCTGACTTCCTATATGGTCATTTGCTAGTAACTAAGAACAAAGACTAACATAGTAACTAAATATTAATGGAGAGACAGCAATACACGCAGAGTCCTTATCATGGCACACTGGTATTACAGAATTCATTCTCTTAAGTAAGGTATAACCCATGTGTGGTACTATCTCCTCCAAACTGGTTAGTGAAGGTGACCATTGTAACACAGAGCAGTCATCATGTACACAATGTACATTCTTCCTTCTTCCCCTGAACCTGAAGGAAACTGCTTTATATGATAGAAATCAAGAAATAAAAAGCACTTGAAACAGAAAGAAACTGCAAATACTGAATATTAATAACTTGTGAATTATTACAGCAGCGTCAAAGGGACACAGAGATGTTCTGAGCCTGGTGCACTTCTTTTGCAAGGCTCTTTGAGATCCAAGTAGAAAACTAAAAATTTTTAATAAAACACACATCCATTTTGCTGACTTTTTTTTCAAGAAATGTGGGTATTGACTCCTACACTCCAGCCAAAATAACAGTTTGTATAAACTTAGCATTTAATGAACTTACATGGCAGTTTCTAGACAATTGGATACTTCTCTCTTCCCCAGACTGCTCTTCAAGGTCTTACTTCATGCAATTGTTACTTCATGCTGTTAATCTGCTTTCTGCATTGCACTCCAGGAATTAGTGCTGTTTGTGACATGCCAAATACACATTTAGAAACTGTATTTTTCTAATTACAAGGTATCTTTTGGGTAAGAAGAAGTGCAGAATGTAATAGATTGTTAATAATTATAGAAACTACTACTTTTTGAGGAGAGATCCATACCAGCATACTTGCTTAACTGTGCTTTGACATGTAAAAGTTGGTAGGGAGGATGTATGTCCATCCAGTGGTTAGGAAAAGCAACTGAGTAAAAAGATTCACACTTAGATTTCAAACAAGTGATGTGTTATGGGATGCTATGATTTAATTTAATTTATTTTTTCCATTCTTTTTGTTTATCCATGTGTAAAACTCAAGTAACAATAAGTAACTATGCACAGACATTGCTGAAAGGCTGACTTACCTGATGAAAAAGATGCTATAGATAAGCCAAGTATTTGCTATTTTAAGCATCTGTACATAAAGATATTAAAGTTATGCAATGCTTAGTTCACATCCTCTTATATATATCTTACATACATATAGATAGATAGATCTTTTTTTAAAGAAAAATAAGAAAAATCTGTAAATGCATCATCATTCTTTCCTTGACGTTTGCATAGTTACTAGGTCACTTCTGCATAACGCATGGGTGCATATCCTTAGCACAGCAACCTGTACTCATAAAATGTCACTTGGCACTGCATCTGGGACACTGTAACCTCCATGGACTAAAATGGATTTGGTTTGTGTTGTCCCTCCTGATTATGCAGTGTGTGATAGGAACAAGACTGTGTGGTGACACGGGTCGATGGAGACTGCATACCATGTTTTCTAGTCCCACTTGTTTCTACTCTTCATTTCCTGTTCCATGTACTACATCTAACAGTCCTCCTACAGGAGGGCAGGACCCACACATTTTTTTATATCATACTGTCCTAATAAAAAGAAAAAGACCTTCTAAGGAAGAAAGGATTTTAACATAGTCATGAAATTTCTTTCTCTGATGCTGTAAGCAACTCAAGTTTTCTAACCACTGATTGTGAACATCAACATTCACCACTTATGCCTAAGAAACTAAAGGCATGAAAAGAAAGATTAATTTGATCATGCATTCACATAATTTTTCTTCTGTGTATCTTTCTCTGTCCTCACCAAAGAAAGAGAATAAGGGAAATCACAGGCAGGGATGATGACAACACTTCAATCAAATGACAAAAAAAGCACTTTGTAAAGACTATTGTAGAAAGAAGCCTACTAAAAGATTTCCAACATGAAATTTAACAATCTGTCAAGCACCACACCCAGAAGAAAGTTGTGGGTCACACAGCATCATATAATTTGTATTCCTACAGTGAATTACCAATGTAAACCACATAGATCCCTGGGGACATACTGGTGCCTTCTCACTGCATATTAACTTGAAGTCCTAAGGCATTCAGAAGGATGATGCTATTCAAAATAGTCAGGACTCAAAGAAAACCAAAATACATCATGTGTCAGCTGCACGTGTCTTCCCTCTTGTATTCATGTACTATATATGACACATAAAGAATACAGGCACGTATAATTTTCTTGAAAGAAAAATAAAAGAGCCAACTACTTCAGGAAAAAATGTTTATTGAATCTTGATTTCAATGGTTTCAGTAAGTAACTCCCATTGATTTCAGTAGAGTGGCTTCAGTAAGAATGTGAAAACTTTTGTACTGCTTTGCACAATCAAAAGAACTTTTAAAATTTTGTGCTATGCTTCATAAATACTAAAGGTAGATGGATTAAGCAGTAAGAAAAGAGAAAGTAAAAAAATAAATGTGCTACATGTACCAAATTCTTTACAAATTTGTATAATTCCTTACTTTTTTTTGCTTTCACACTACTGTATGAAGAGCTACACAAAGAGACTCTCTCAGAGGAAAAGAAAGCAGAGAGCCTCTGCAGTCAGAGCTCTTCTTCCTACCACTTTTCCCATGGGATATCAAAAAGAATCCTGGATTTCTGAGGCTAATAAATTCAGAAATGACAGCATAACAGAGATACATATCGTCTTATCATAGTAGCACTTGAAGTGTAAGAAGAGGAACTATTTTCTAAGCAAAGAAAGATTCATTTTGTCTTGAAAAAGGTCATGATGTCAACTGGTACTATTGATCAAGTTACTATAGATCATCTCAGGTTATATTTGCTCTCCTAGAAGGAAACGTGGTTGACCCTTGCTGGCCACATGACATCCTGCACTCATATGAGCTCAATTACAAGGAAGAATCATCCCATAAACCTGTTTGGACAGCTTAAACACATGTCTCAAAGAAAACAGTTACAACTAATTAATCTTCCTCTTTAAAAGACCTACCTGTACAAGGCATCTGCCACCAAACATGCACTAAATATATAGCTGGCAATTCCCAAGAAATAATGATATCATAATGCTTCTGCAATGGTTGGTGAGTGAAGCTAAAGATAGCACTTCTTTAAATCTCAGGATGGGATATAATCAACACAAACAAGCAAAAAAGAGTGGTTGACCCAAGGCAAAAAACAATTAACACAGACATGTCTGAAGTCATAGAGTGGAAGGGAGAGGAGGGAGGTGAACTAACATTAGGGCCTTAATCTCCCATCACTTAAGCCATATTATAAACTACCAGAAGAGTAGTTATCATCAAAAAGTATCCAGAAACATGCCAGATCCACTGGGAAACAGTACACATCATTAAAAGTCAGATCCTAATCAGAGGTATTGAAACTGTGGTATTGAAAAAGAAGAAAAAAGAAATGCCTATCACATATGGATGCACAATGGAAATTGCTGTAGATGCACTTAAGATAATTTTAGGTCAAAACTTTATGTGAACAAAAAATAGTCCAGATAATATGGGTAACTAAGACATAGAGAGAGGTACCACCTTCACAGTAGTTCATATAAAAACATGGTTCATGTGGCTACTTCTGCTACTCTTGTTCTTTTTGCAGTTGCTGAAAATATCGCTGTTTGAGGATGAGCAAGTGGCATATAAAGCCTGGAAGCCACATGGTGTTCATAGTATGCATGATGTGGAAGGATGTGATGTTTGAGTGTAAAAGCTGTGCAAGTTCACTGTAAAACAGTGTAGGAACAAAGACAGGGTGCTGAAGTCAGAACAGCCTCAGCCAAGCTGGAGCCAGAAGGATCAATCATGTTGTTTCTTGCCTCACCTTCGGGTGGATTGTTAGTAGAAGATGAGTCAGGGAAACTGTACTTAAATCTCCTTCCCCACAAGATCAGGGACATAAGAATACTGGAGCAGAAGTACTGGCACTTCTTGTTGACATCTCAAGGGAAGACGAAGACCTCAGGCTATCTTATGTCCTGGAAAGCAGCACACAGGCCATCATCCTTCTTTTTCCATTTATGATCCGCTGCCTCTTAAAATTGGTGAATCAATTTTGCAAATAGTTACAGTCTCCAGACAAATAAGAGTGACTTAAATGTTCTTGGGATAAGCCTGTCCCATAGACCGTATTTTCCCACCAAAAGAGTGGATCTCACTGCATGGTGGTCATGTTTCCTGTCATCTGTTCTTTATGACCTTACTGTGTAAATTGTAGCCTCAGTGTCTCCCTGCTCTGACCTGAAATATAGATCAAGCCTCTGGTTCTGTGATATCCAATGAAAAAGCAAATCTAATAGAGATCAAACTTTTCCACTGTGGAAAGCAATGATGAAGGAAAATAAACCTTTGCCTATTTTTTGCTTTCTATTTATAGAGGGAATCATCATGCTGGATGATAGTCACCAACATGTCCATCAAATGGGGCACTCAGGATTATACAGTGTTCAAATGACATCTGCATTAAATGAACATGCAGTGTTGTATTAGATTGCGTGTAAGTGCAGGATGTCCTACGGCCAAATATGGCCACATTCCATTTCAAGAGAATAGCAGTAATCTGAGTCACCTTGTTAGCTTTGTCAGAGCTAATAAAATCAACAGTACAACTTTTGGCAAGAGATAATTCTAGTGCAGTTTTCAGTAAGCTGCACCATCTGTTTTATGAGCCAGTCTTACAGACATGCCCTGAAGACAATTCACTTTTTTAAAATGTCCTCAGGACCTTCATGACAACGTCCAAGCAGGAAGTGGTTACAGAAGTGGCAGAGGTCTACCAAAAAGAACAGGCATAGCAGGAGCAACAACAATGTCATCAGCCTGAATGTTAATTCTGGATTTCAGTCCTCTTAGGTCCAGGACTGATGGATCTCCTACTTTTTTCTGTTTCTCAGAAACAGCTGATGTGAAACAATTTTCCTCCAATATAAAACAGCTTAGGTAGTCACATCATTCTTCTAACAATTCACTTCAGAATCCTTTTTTGAAGTCTCTAAGAGATTAGGAAAGGAGTTTGGGGCAAGACAGTGGAAAGTGTGAGGTGGTGTATTGCACTCCTATATACAGAAATAAGAAGATCTGAAGAATATCTGATAGCACAGTCACAAAGAAATTACAAGAAAGAAAAGAGAAAATAGGACGAGGCACTAAATATATTCTTCCAGCATTGTTTGCAAAAGTCAGTTTGGAGACTCAATTGTGAAATCTCATGGAAAGTCATTCTGAAGAACAGTGCTAATGGCTACATTGCCTCTTTCTGAGGATATCGTACTGTGTATAATATGCTTGAGAAACAAAAGAAAGCTGACAAAATGAGCTTGGATCTGAACAAGATCCAAGATTTTTTGACAGTTGAATGGCAGATTCTAGAAGAATGTGAGGTATATCAGGAATACTTGACTAAGCACAAAAATTTCATCTTCAGAAATTATTTCTGATGCTAGATTCTCAGGACCAGGCAGTGGATATTCTATGCAATACAAATTAATTTTTGTTGAGTTTTCTTCTTTTCTTGTCCAGATCTGAGGCCAAAGAACTCTGCAATTCCTCCAGACTGTCCAGATGAAATGGACAACTGGTTATTTTTCTCAGAAGTTATTGGTTAAGGTGAGTTCTCATAGTCCTTTTACACTGTTTACCTTCATTTTTCTGCAAGTGAGCAGTAAAGGACAGGGTAATCAGAGATGGATGAGCTCTTTCACTGAAGAGAAATCATTATCACAAGAAGGGCAGTGCTGGAGATGGGATGCCTCAGAGAAAATAAATACTCTAGAATTCTTAGGAATTCTAAAGTAGAAAAAGTAAGATAACACCTAAAAAACCCAAACAAAGACGATTTGGTTATAAGAGCAAAACAACTATTTTTACTCAGCCACATGGAATTGGAATAAAACCAAAATTTGAGATGTACTGGCCTATAGAGATGTAGTCAGTCACAGCATGCATTACAGGTACTTCAGAATCAGAGAACGTTCTACAGCCCAACACAGTGGGATATTTATATTGAACCACAACCTGAGTGTACACACCTATATATATGTATGTATGTATATCAGACAGTACACTACAAATATGCATCAGAGATAACTTACACAGAAAGACCAATTATCCCTCAGAGTCCCTATAAATACTACTATTTAACTTTTGTCCCATGTTGGTGAAAGGACCATAAACACAGCAATTATTTTATCAAAAGTACCTGACAGTCAGCTATATTACTATCTCCACAGGTTCATCAATCTTGGTTTTGTTCTTAGACTTTTCATGAATAAAGACTGTCAGAAATGGCCAACTCCTTTCATAGAATGGCACAAAGCAATTGGATAATAACTGGAAGCCTGTTTTCATTTTGACTTCAGAGGTTTCAAAGTTGTCTCTCCAGAGGCAAAAGATCAGATAACTCTGTACTGTGATGCACAGCTCCCTAACCATAAATATCTTATTAGTACAATAAAGGGGAGCAGGCCTCTTAAATCCATGATGGGAATATTAGTATATTAACACAGGGTCCACAGCCTACAGAGAAACGTGCATTAACATACATGTGTTAATCTAATCTATCTAATCTATCTAATTCCTATCAGTACATCTAGGTAACTTCTGTGAGCAACTGAGCAGTCCTTCACTTTCCAATACTTAGCTGAGAGTGTGGTAGGAAGCCGAATGTATTACAAACAAAGTCAAAGAATGAGAAGTTGACACAATATAAACCACAGAAAACAAGCTGGTTGAAAATTGTCCTTTCACCTATGCCATTGCTGAGCCAATAGGCAGTTAGAAGTAAAGGAGCAGTAAATCTATCCTAGAAATTTCTTTTTTAAATGGTAATAATGTAGGTAATGTCTGCATATTATACATGAAGGTGTTAAAAGGTGCAAGGGAAATAGAAGTGAGATATAAATGACTTGTTTCTACATTAGTCAACTAACTCCATTATTATGCTTTAGCTCTCTACAGAGTCCAGTGTGCACCACATACACAGGGAACTGGCAGCCATTGCTTATATTCTGATATTCTTTGGGTTCTCTGTCTCTGTCTCAATCATTCAACAACACTTTTAAATTGTATTTGTAGACCATAAGGTCCTCAGAAATCATAAGGCAATATATGCAATATCCTTTCAATTATTTAAATCCAAAACTAGATAAGTAAGAGGGAAAATGTAAGAAATAAAAATTTGATTTGGAATTTAAGCACATATTGAAAGAGTTCAAGATACATTAACAGTTGGTTGTAGCTCTGCTGCACACCCCCTAGCTACAAGAGGAGAAAATCTCAACCAGGTAAACACTGGGAAAATAATCCTACTTCCACAGATGAAGATGGGACAAAAGAGAATTGCTCCTCAGCCACTCCGCATTACAAGTTCCCAGTCAGTCTTCCATATAGCTGTTGACATGTGACAGGTTCTGGTTCCCGTTCCTTCTCCATCTTTAGGTGCTCCTGTGATTCCATTTCCCTTAATGGCACTTGTACAACAGGAGATAACCACAGCTTCAACACAGGTACACAGATGTGTCTGAGGGACAGACATGGCTTAGTATCCCTGAATTTATACAGAAATCTCAGCCCCCAAAGCCTCATACATAAGCCTTGGATAACTTTTTTTCTTACTCAATTGGAATATTTATTCATTTACATGTAACTAAAAATATATATATATATTAAAAAAAAAGGGGAAGAAACCATCAACAAAAAAACTCCCCAAAAACTTCAGGTTAATACTTCTTCTGCCTTTAATTACTTGACAAACAGTAGTATAACTGCATAAATTTTGCCTGAGGTGAAAGTTGGAGTTGAGCCTAATCACTAGCCGGAGACATTGTTCTGGCTAACTTAGGCAGAACGCATTTGTACTGTGTGCCCGAACAATAGTTAGGAACTACAGTTAAGGATTGCTTTTAGCAGTTGTCGATTTTGATTAAGTCTTTTCTAGATTATCTACGAACACAGTTTTTATGTTTTACATTATTAAATTTGCATTAAAGTATGAAGGCAGAGACAGTGAGTATACTCTGAACTCAGCAGAGTGTAAACATATCACAAAGACATGAGTAGCTTTCAGAGAAACTATATTAAACTTTCTGCACCTTCTTTTTACTCGCTGTACAGCTCACCCAACAGCATTGGTTTTACTTCCAGAATAAACCACAAGTCTCCCCACTTGTCTGTGTTGAAGTAAGGTGTCAAAAGTGAAACCATGAAAGCATATAAAGTTACTGAAGTAAAAGAAAATGAGTGAAGGGAACATAAATGTGAGGAACATACATTAAAAGGATACTATTGTAACTGGATGTCATTTGACAAAATGGATTAAAGATTATTTTGTTCAGCATTCATTGAAAGATAAATTCTACCATAAAAGGGAATAACATTTTCTCAAAATTAGGTATGGCTCTTAAAATCCCCAAGTTATTTCATTCTATTGTTTTCCTGGTTTTAGTGTGTAAGTCAACATTTCGCATACCACTGTGTAGGAGGGATGTACTTAATTTCAAGACATCACCAAAACTATCCAAATTTTGCTAGAATAAAAATTTTTCAGCATCACTGTGACTCCCCAACATCTTGTAGCATCCAGCATGATAAGCCCTGGCTTATTTCCACCAAAGTCAGTTTATATAAGCCTTTAAACTCAGACAAACTTGATGCCCAGTCTTGAACTACCCTCAATCCTCAAGAGCATCACTGGACAGGATATGTCCTGGTACGTGTACAGGTAGCCTGCTCAGATTTTCTGATAAATTACAAAGGAATTTTTCCTCAGGTAAAAATTTTCTCATTAATTTTCTTTCTAAAGCATACGTTAGTACTTCTGAACAAAGCAATTCTTGTATTTCCTCATTGCTCTGAAAAAGGCCTAAATGAAATCCACAGTAAAAACCAAACTTGCAGAACTACAGAGGCAGAATCCAGATTTAAATCTGAGTTTTCCAGTAGTTACTTCATCTGAAGTACAGCACACTGAGACAATTTAACACTGCAGACTAGGCCTATCACATCAAAATCAATACACAGGAAGCTGATATCAATGAAGACTCCTATTGGTATACATAAACATAAATGACAAAGGTCTCTCCCCTTTACTTCAAATAGCATTTCAAAAGGAGGAAAAAAATGGAGGAAACATAAAAGAATTATGCTTACTAGTGAAGAACATGTCCACTGCTTCCAACATTAAAGTAAACATTAAACATTTTTCTTCTACCAAAAAAAGTGTGTTTAACACTGCCAAAGTCAGCTTAGGAGTCTGTACTGAGGCACTCCAGTTGGAACTCATAGTGAGAGAGACACATGTTTTTCACAAATGCAAATTTCCCACAATCAGTCCAACCTGCTCCTCCAAATCTGCAATTTACAGCTTAATTAGTATTTTAAAAAAACATTTGTAAAAGGTAAAAGTTGAAGATTTTTCCCTTAGTATTAGAGAATGAGCGTTTTCTTTCTCCCATCCTTTTTTTAGCATTGTGATATCGGAAATAAATCATTAACAACAAATAAATGTAAATGTAATATAAATATAATACCAAATATTGGCAAACTTGCAGCAGCATACCCATAACCCATATATGCAGCAACAACCTTCTAAAATTACTTAAATTCAAATCCTTAAAAAAGTAATCCATTAAGAACTTCACAAGGAAAGTGCCCAAGGCTAGTTTAGAGGTTGATTGATGTAAGCGAGACACATTACAAAAATAGAGGTTAAAAATATGTAATAAAAATCTCATGCTTGATAAAAAATGTAATACTGTGACATGTAACTTCCTGATATAATATGGTATTCCATTGTATTCTTATGCTGATCTCTGCTGTTAAGTTTTTACTCAACCAACAGGAATATGAACTCTGCATACTACATTTCAGGTAAAACATTTTGGAAGTCCATAGTATTTAGTAAGAAATTTTATAAGCAAGAACATTTCAATTCTCGTAATACTCATATTTCTGTTTTCAGTTTTACATGCTTTATGTCAACTTTTTGACAAAGAAACACAAAGCACAGCTACAAGGACCACTAAGGAACACTGTTGTACACAGTAGGTGGAAGTAAATTTGGGAACATGCAGAAGCTAGGGAGACGAACGACGTGAGAAACTGGACGGAGACTTGAGGTCCTGGGTGGCCTGAAGTTGAATGACATGCACTTAGGCGCCCAAGTGAAGGGGCGGGGCAGGGGGGCGGAGGTGAAGCCTACTTGTGTGCACACAGTAACGCGGAAAGAAGCAGAGCAGTGAGCAGCCCCGATCTTCCCTTGATTTTCTAGGACTTTTCTTCTGGAAATCTGGTGAACAAAAGAACACAAGAATCAAACCTCTGTCTCCTTAGGTTTTACTGAGCACGCTCCATACTGGCAAGCAACTGTATACAGTGCTTTCAAAGGCATATTGCTGTGTAGGAGTGATGACTGAGTGCCCTCCAGGCACCTCAAACGCAATGCTGTCACTTCTAGTCACTACTCAGCAGGGCTAATGCCATACCTGTTATGACAAGAATCAGCCACTTAAAGGCACCACACCTCTGCCCCCACAACACATACTTGGAACAATGTATGAGCCGTGCAATAATGTTTTAGGTGTTGCCAAGGAGAAGCAATCTTTCCTATAAACACTGTAGAGATGAGAAGCAAGAAATTTAATAAACTCAAAGGAAGAATTCTTAGTCTGAGTCCAAATAATTGCTATGATTTTGTAGTAGTTCCTCTTGTGTATGGTCAGAGAAAGTAAAAGATTAAGATGCCATTTGATGAGGCTAAACCGGGTTTTAGTTGTCAGCCTAAACCTGCCATCTGGTGTCAAGATACAGCAGATCACACCCCAGATATGATCCTTCAAACAAATGGCATTTCTACCCCCCTTCCTCTCTTTCTGCAGAGCAAGCATGGAAAAGGATCTATCAAAGATGCAAATTAGCAGTAGTTAGTTTCTTAGTAATGCAACTGTTAATAAGAACAACCACATGAAGAGGTAAAATTTCACATACATGCAGAAAAAAATCAATTACTGCTCACAATCTCCATCTGTCAGTATTCAGTGCCATGGAAATATGTCTGCGGTTGAGGAAGAAGGCATGAATTTCTTGCTAGCAAAATATGCAGGTTGGCCCACCTCAGCCATTTGAAAATCTCCTGAAAACCGAGTATTTTTTTCAGGGCAGTGTAAGTTTTGAAATCTTTGTCTTATTTCTTTACTTCTTGCTGTCGCAATATCTCATTCCACAATTGGGGTGGAGAAGGGTTATGCAGCGCTATCATTTGCACCTCATTAGTCTTGGGCTGGAGCTTTGAGAAAGCTGATACTCCCTCTAAATTTTTACAGATGCTTCTAGTTTACCAGTTCATGACTGCACTACTAGGAAAGACTTCCTGCCACTAAA